>NC_041389.1:177333777-177428353 GCF_002162155.2 Triticum dicoccoides | reverse complement strand
AACCCTCCCCCGCTCCACTGCCGGAGCACCCGGCCCCCCGCACCCGCACTTTTTGAACATATTTTTTAAATTTTTTTTACTATTTTTATAAAAAATATTACTATTATAATTTAAACAAGTTTGAACATATTTAAACACAAATAAATATAAAAAACAGCATTTAAAATGCATAAAAAATATTACTGTTATGATTTAAACAAGTTTGAACATATTTAAACACAAATAAACATAAAAAACACCATTTAAAATGCATAAAAAAATATTGGGGATCCTGGGAATCGAACCCAGGACCTCCTGGTGTGTGTGCTGCGTGCTGACCAGTTGGGCTAGTGCGTGGGTTCTGTTGTAGATAGGGTTGGGCTGTAGATATGGCTACTAGGCTAGGTTAAAACAAAATTCTAATGGCGCACCGAGGGGTGGTGCGCCATTAGAACAGTCGTACTTATGGCGCACCTGCGTGTGGTGCTCCATTAGAAAGCTTCCCTCCACCTATTCCCCTCTGGCCTCTCTCCCTCCCTCGCCAGATCCCCCCCCCCCACTCGACCTAACTTTGCCCCCGCGCCGTCGCCCCCGCGCCGTCGCCCCCCGACGCCCAGCCGCTGCCGGAGCTTCAACACCGGCGTCTTCCTCAGTCCGGGCACGGGGTGCAGGACGACGACCGCGGCCGCCGGCCTTCCCACGGCCAACTGAGGCATCCCTTCGACACCGCCGCCGCCGCCGACCCCGACCCCAACCCCGACCCTGACCCCTCCGGCGATCGGCCGCGCCTGCCCAGGTACCTCTCCTCCTTCCTCCTTCCTCCCTCTCCATCCTTCCTCCCTCCCCAACCTATGCATGGTGATTCCTCCCTTCTCCTCCACCCCCTCACCTGCAAACCCTAGGGCCATGGCGGCAGGCTTCTTGCTCCCTTGTAAGAACAACCTCTCTGTTGGCCTACATGTATTTCAGAGAACAAATTCGTAGTTCATTTCATTCTATTGGCCTGCATTAGGTAAGCATCAAGTGGATTTAACTATTTTAGATAGTTTCAGTTAACTGTTTTGCGTTTCCTGAAGAGGTTCACCTATAGTTTCAAAAATTCAGTCACTGGATATATGCAATAATTTACAAAGAGCAAGTGATTTAGAGCAAAAATTCAGCAAATGATGTATAGTTTCAAAAATTCAGTGAAACTGAACCTACCCTATTGCTTCATGTAGCAAAGGCGGCAATGCAAGCAAGATCATGCTTGGCTTAGCCAAATTCATGTTACTGAATTTTTTTCAACATGATAAAATTGTCATGCTACTAAATGTTATAGAAATGCAAGGGAACACAGAAATACTAGGGCACACAACATTTAGAGTACTCTGAAATTCAGTTCTGAAATTTTTTATTAGATAGTGGCTACACTAATCTAGAGTAGTATCCCAATCTGATGGAGTACTTGATTTGGGGGACTGAACTTATGCTTATGTATGCCATCAGAAGCAGTTCGAAATCATTATTCTCTCTTTTCCTTGCAGGTTTGGGCAACTTCAGTCGGTTGATCTTGAATCCATTGAGCCTTCACTTAGAGCTGGTACTCATCCATGTAACTCTTCACATTTCCATGTAGGATGGTTGCCTATCACTTACTAGTGTGCTAGTGCCCCTTAGTCCAAAGACTAATAGCTATGACAAAGTATAATTCCTTGTAGTGTTTAAGTATAACAAAATTCAGAGAAATGCATGCAGAAGCTAGATCAGTACCAGCTAGCTAGCTAGCTAGTAGTAGTACTACTGCTACTGTTCTTTCCTTTCTTTTGGTAGTACTACTGCTAGTAGTAGTACTACTTCTACTGTTCTTATGTGTGCTGTCCACAGATTGGTGTACAGTCCTCCTTCGAACCCAACTTTTTCACCAGGTGGAACCAATGTGATTAACTTTAGGATCATTCTGTATGCATTTTCGCTGTTAAGAAGGCGCGCCCACAAAGCCATCTTCCACGTGCTTGACCATCCAGGTCCATCTTCCCCTAGTAAGAAACAACGATGTATTAACTTTCGATTTGAGGAGAAATGTCCCTTTACTAGTAGGTGAGATAAACCAGTACTAGGAAAATATTTCTTGTTGCACCCTTTCTTGGCAAAACACATACAGCTACAAGTTTGTGTCTTATGTTTTCACTTGATAAGCGATGCTCCTAAGGCACATCCCTATAGTAAACCATTAATTCCAGCAATGAAGTTCAATAATGTGTATTCTTATTAGACTAGCACAATGCCCGTTTGCTGCCACGGATTAAAAATTACACTGCAAGATTAAGATGATTATACTGCTATCTGTGCCAGACCACACCATCCATATCTGCTCTTATACACCCCCTTTGTGCTAGATCGAAGTCCAACAGTGGGTGTGGCGACTGTCAACAGTCATGATGATGGACAGATTGCCACAACCATTTGATTTTCTTTTGCATTCATCCTATTGTCAAAACATGCACAATTATTTGACTAATTCCATAGTATTGCTCGATACGGTTGATTCAAAAAGCAGGACAGACAAAAAGGACATATCAAATGTGGACATGTACTGTAAGGAAAGCATAAGCTATTTTATACCGAACAAGTAAAATCATAAGACTAATCTGCTGTATCCATTACTATATTTGGTCCATAGATGTTTATGACTCTGAGCCATGATCTATAAAAATACATTTGTCATTCTTTCTGTGTTTGTACAGACTTTCTAAACTATTGATGATTTTTTGTTGGGAGACATATTATATCTGGAATGGAAGCTCACATAAGTTGAGCTGATTTTTGTCCATATGAAAGCAGAGGACCATATGGTCTGTGGCTGGGTTTTGTCTCCGACCATCGTGTCGTGATGAATTTGCAGGTACCCCGAGAGGCCCTTGAGTTTGCCGGAATGTCGATTAACTTCCGTTCCGGCAAATTCGGGTACTCCATATGTCCTATTTTCAGCAAAGGTCATGCTGAAATTTTCCGTGAATTTTAGCATGACTTTGCTAAAAATAGGACATATGGGGTACTTGCGACTAATGCATGGGCCGGGCTATCTTAGTACTTAGTTAAGTAGGATCAACTGCCCTGCCATTCTTGCTGCATTAAATCATAGGTGGCAATAGAGCCAAGTGATTAGGCCCAACTTAGAATTATCCTTAGCATCGATAAACCCTAGATGATAAACCCAACATAGGTGGCAATAGAGCCAAGATTAGGCCCAACCTAGGGTGCCTCGGCATCGATAAACCCTAAATGATGAAAACTTAACTTGGTTGCCCCGGATGCCTCGGTGTCGATGAGAACCTAAATGATGAAAGCTTAGGCTTTTAGGGTGCCTCGGTGTCGACAAATCCTAAATCATGAGACCATGATCTTGTTCCTTGACAATAACCATCTTTTTGACCAAACTTTTTTCCTATTTAGAGAGAAACATGGCCCACAACGATGAGGCCGGTGGTTTAGGCGGCAAGCAATTCTGGGAGCTGTCCCAAGAGATGGAGGAACAACCTCACCGCTATGATGACGCCGCGGAAGACACCGATCCTGATTACACAACCCCTAGTGGCGTCGGGGATGACACCACTAATGGTGCCGCCGAGGATGCCACCACTGATGATGGCGGCGCACACACAGATGGTGGCGGCGCAGACACAGATGGCAGCCAACCGAAGAAGCAAAGGAAGGACCGGCGCCCGAATGCGCTCCGCACCGTCAAGGAGGAATTCACTCAAGTGGACTCCGACGGGAATCCAACGGAGCCCAAACATATAGTCAAGGGGTACTCGGTTCAGCTCGTGTGCATTCTCCGGAGCACCGTCTCGATCAACACCGAGAACCTTAGGCATAAGGACCGAGGGAATTTGCGCAACCTCCTCTTCACGAAGCTGCACGAATGATACAAGTTCCCCGCCGAATTTGAAAACACACGCCTCTCAGGGAATAAAGTGAAAAATGCCGCCCTCACGAAGATGAGCACGGCCATGTCTACTTGGAGAAGCGCGGTGAAGAGAATGATTGATAAAGGTGATAGTTATGACAAGATCAAGGCGAAATATCCTTTGATGAGCGAAGATGAGTACAAGGAGTTCAAGATCAAGTGCCAGAGCCCCGCAACCTCCGAATCAAGTCAGTGGGGGAAAGAAATGCGGGAGTTGAACTTAGGGGAACACAAACTCGGTCCCGGCGGTTATAGAGTGGCGGAGCCTATATGGGACAAGGAGGACGCGGAGCGTGCCGAGCAAGGCCTACCGCCCCGCTTCGAGAAATACAGCGGTGACAAGCAGACCAGGAACTATGTCAGGGCCCGGTACAAGGAGGACCCGATAACAAAGGAGCTTACCACGGATCCGAAGACCAGGGCGCTTGAGCTTGTTCTGGTAAGGAATACACCCCCGCGTAATTAGCTCCATATGGTTGCACTCTAATTAATCCCCAATATTTCTAAATGGTTCATGTTCCTTTCGCAGGACAATGAAAGCAGTAGCGCGGGGTCGTCTAAGAGCTCCCCTTTCGACACCCCTTTAAATAGGGCATTGAACGTAATGAAAAAGAAGGATAAGCTCGATAAGCCGACGTCAGCTGGTCGTGTGGCCGGCAAAGGCTTGTCCACAAAATGGGGGTCATACTATACCGCTGGTGTGCGGAAGGAGAAAAAGACCAGCTCGGAAAGCCAGATGCGCGAGGTTGAAGAACTCAAGGCACAAGTGGCGCGGATTCCGGAGCTTGTCCATGAGCAAGTGCAACAACAACTTGGAACGACGCTCAACGCCATGGTGCCTACGTTGATTCATGGGCTGACGACGTGGATTGCGGGCGGCCAAAAGGGGCCTCCCCCGGTTCCAAGCTTCACGGCCAGCAACTCGCACAGCGCGGCGGCGACACCATTGGTGTCTCCGGCGGCGGTGCCATTGGTGTGTCCGGCGGCAGCGCCATTGGTGTCTCCGGCGGCGGCGCCATTGGTGTCTCCGGCGGCGGCGCCATTGGTGTCTCCGGCGGCGGCACCATTGGTGTCTCCGGCGGCGGCGCCATTGGTGTCTCCGGCGGAGGCGGTATTCGTGTCTCCGGCACCGGCACGGGCATTGGAGCTTAATGCACCCGGGTGTACGCCGACCGGCACCTCGCCAGCAAGCGCCCCCTCCATCAGTTGCACGCCCGCCGTTGGCGGTGCCTCGACATTAGCCGAGCTCGACGGCATCACGGTAACTAAGCCTCTCGGCCGATGACTTCATCTCCTTGCCTTTGACTGGGCATCCCTGACGCCCTATACATGTTTTTCCAGGGCACCGCCGACGTTCCTTGCACTCTTCTGCACTTCGTGGGCGCCGAGTTGGTCGATGTCGCCAAGGGCAGAATCGTTCAACCGGGCAACCCCATGTTCCATGGTAATCGGATGCCAACCACAATGTATAGGGTTGAAGTGGTCCGGGTGCTGCCAGGCTGCGACGAGCTATTACCTCCGATTCGACCCGCTGGGGCCGACGAAGAAGATGAGATGACCCTCGGCACCTGCGTAAACTGGCCCCTGCTATGGCCGAAGAGCCAGATTCGTTTGGGGGCGGGGGACACCACCCCACAGACAAGACCGCCAGTCGTGCCGGCGCCAAGCCATGGCAAGAACGCCGCAACGCTACCGGACCTGCCGGACATCCCTATGGCACAGGATCCGGACATCCCTATGGCACAGGATCCGGACGGCGACGACAATGACGACGGTACATTTACCAAAGTTGATAAGTACTTTGCCGAACATGGGTACGCTGACGAGTTCTGCGGGCCTCTTTCTCAAGAACCCAACCAAGACCACCGCGATCTAGCTGGTACGGCGGAGAAATCCAATTGCAGCAAGCGTCGTCTGGCGTTCAGTTCTCAGGACATGCCTCCAGCTCCCGCCTTCACCGAGCCTCAGATAGCTGAGGCGCGAAATATTATCAGCCCCAACACGCTTAAGAAGGCGGTCTGTGAGCAGAACTCGGTCCCATTACAGGAGATAAAGAAGAAGGGCCGGAAACGAAAGACTAACAAGGGCGCCGGTGCGAGCCAGCCGGCACCGAGTTCGATCCGTGCTCAGGACGGGCCACCTTCACCTAAGGATATCTCGAGGAGGGTGCATGTGGCGGGTAGGGCGATGCTACCGCCAAATATGCTGAATGCTGCAACCGGTGCTATGCGGAGTCGGCACGACAGTGTTCTGATTTTGGAGAAGCGGCGTCTCAGAGAGAAGGATGTGGCATACCCGGTTTTCGTGGCCAAGGTGCCAGAGAGCAAGGGCTTTGTGGATGGCGACATCGGGGGTATGATCGTCCTGCGGTTTGATGACATCTTTGCTATGTTTAACCTTCATCCGTTGCACTACACCTTCGTTCGGCTGTTTTCGCTGAGCATGCAGATGCGGATCATTAGAGACAATACCCCGGACATCATGATAGTTGACCCCTTCTACATGCGTGCCAAGCACTTGAGCAGCGCTGGGGACCGCCAAATTGCGAGTTCACACCTCGAAGGCGTCATTCTGGCAAACGCAGATAAGGATAACTTCCTTGTGCCTTACTTTCCCGAGTAAGTCATCCCTTAACTGCCCCGTAACATATGATTTCTTAGATTTCGATCGTTCTTTTTTTTCTAACATTCCATGTTCTGTGCAGTGACACACATTGCACACTCATCCTCTTAAGCCCGAAATATTCCATGGCCACGTATTTCGACCCGAATCGTAACTCCATGATAGACTACACAAATGTGAAGAAAGTTCTTGATGATGTTCTCCCCGGCTACGCCCAATCTGGAGGCACCTTCACCAGGCCAGTTCGTAAGTACGGCAAGCACATCTTCTCACACAATACGAAGTTTTGCTGCATCAAGAAGCCGCCTGGCGGTCAGAAGGATGCCTACTACGCCCTCCATCACATGCGGGCGATCGTAAGGGACCATCATCACCTTCTGCTACCAGATAATCTCAAAGATTGGGCCGCGAGCTTGTCGGCAGTCTAGGACGCGGACCTCAGACAAGCATTCTTTCGCATCCAGTCGGAGTTTGCGGACGTCATCCATCAAGATGTCCTTCATACCGCGGGGCAGTTCTTCCTCAGATATCAACCGTCCAACAGTGAGATAGATGAAACGCTACAAATGCAGGGTGACAGCGACCGTGATTTCATGACCATCACGACAGACGGCGGCTTCACCCACGCTCCTGTCCGATGAGTTGAGTCGAAAGTAGTGATGTGTAGTTCTGAAACATTGATTGGCTCATGTTGTAATTAAACTTTAATGAATTCGGATGTCTCTTTGGTTTGGACGGTTGTTCAACTTAGATGTAATCGATGCTATTTATTAGTAGGACCATGGATCGTGCTATTAATGTCTTTCTTTTCTCTTCCGATCATTTTGTTGCATACTTACACATTGCTTATGTATTGTCTGTTGTTTGGCTTGTGCATAGAGATGCCGTCGTATGTCATGTACAAGGGTAAGGTTCCCGGAGTCTACGATGACTGGGAGGAGTGTCGGAGACAGGTTCACCGTTTTAGCGGTAACAGTTACAAATGGTACACCACTAGGGCGGAGGCCGAATCTAGATACGCCCGCTATCTAGCGGGAGAGAGGAGGGAGCGTTGGAGGAACCGGATGAAGACCAGTTTGATCGCGATGATGCTCATCGTGATGACCACAGCTCTCTTCTATGTGATGGTAGTTTAGATGATCGATATCGACTTGTAATGTGAAGGCAAACTCGATACTCGCGGTCTTGAGACTTGTAATGTTTTATCTTTGTCCGGTCTTTTGAATCCGGAGACTAATATGATGAATTGTATTCGGAGACTAATCTTCTATTGTATTTGATGAATCTGATGTTGCTGTGTGCTGCTGTCTATATTCTATGCAATAATATATTTTGTAACCTGTGCAAAAATCAGAAAAGCAAAAAAAATAAAACCTAATATTCATACTAATGGCGCACCACACAAGACACTAATGGCGCACTGTGATCATCACACTAATGGTGCATTAGCTGCTGGTGCGCCATTAGAATGCCAAAGCACATTTGTACATATGGCCCCTGGGAGGCATTCTAATGGCGCACTGCAGCCTATACTAATGGCGCACTACGCGGTGCGCCATTAGAACACCAGATACTAATGGCGCACCAGTAGTGCGCCATTAGAATTTAATTCTAATGGCGTGATGCCAGTGGCGCACCAGTAGTGCGCCATTAGAAGGCAAATTCGGTGCGCCACTAGCATGCCTTTTCCTAGTAGTGAGAGACTTAGGTGTTTAGGTAGGTCGTGGTCTACACCCACGTCGGCTTTCGCTTGAAGTCTACCGAGCACATGTCGTGTGCAGACGCTAAGTGGTGGAAACATGTATGAGGAAGTACACCCCTGCAGGGTCAACATCATCTATTCGAATAGCCGAGTCCACGGTAAAGGACTACTTGGTTGCCTATACAGTTCATAGAAAAGTAAATGGAAACTACTAAAAGATTCAAAATAAGCGTGAGTGCCGAGGATGGCTGTTCCGTGGGAAGACGGAGGTGGATCCTCGGTAGTGTATTGAAGTGGTGAGAAGTGGACTCGAGTGCACAAAACCATTTCAAGTTGGAGTCTCGTAGGATAGCTTAGCCAAGAGTCAAAGCTGGCTTGATGCAATAACCCCACCAACCTTCTTGATAATGTGCATGCATGTAGGATCTGATGTAAGTCTTGTTGAGTACCTTTGTACTCATGTTGCTTTAATTTACGTTTTACAGAAGACGCTACAACCCCTTCTGACGGGTTCTTCATAGACGTTGACATCAATGAATAGGCTGAAGCCCAGGTGGTGATCCTGAGCTCATGAAGGACCATGTAGTATAGCCAGGCTTACCCAAGCCTCTTTTATTTTACTAGTTGTCTATACTCAGACAAGTTACTTCCGCTGTTGGCTTGTATGCTTGTATGACTTGAATGTGGGTCGTGTGACCCGTACTTGTGTGTATGATATGGATGGCTCTCTGAGCCTTTAAATAAAGTACTTGTGTTGTAGAGTCATGTTGTGATGCCTTGTTGTATTTGCACATATCGAGCATATTGTGTGTATGATTGAAATGCTTGGTATGTGTGGGATCTGACTATCTCGTTGTTTATCCATACTAGCCTCTCCTATCGGGAAATGTCTCCTAGTGCTTCCACTGAGCCATGGTAGCTTGCTACTGCTCCGGAACACTTAGGCTGGCCGGCATGTGTCCTTCTTCGTTCCTGTGTCTGTCTCTTCGGGGAAATGTCACGCGATGAATACCGGAGTCCTGTTAGCCCGCTACAGCCCGGTTTAACGGAGTCCTGCTAGCATAGTGCTACAGCCCGGATTCACTCACTGATGACCGACACGTTCGATGCTGGCTCATGGATGTCTGTCCCTGTAGTCTGTGCCTCTTTGGGTTTACGACTAGCCATGTCAGCCCGGGCTCCTTATCATATGGATGCTAGAGACACTATCATATACGTGTGCCAAAAGGCGCAAGCGGTCCCGAACAAAGGTAAGGCGACACCCGTGGGAATACCGTGCGTGAGGCCGCAAAGTGATATGAGGTGTTACATGCTAGATCGATGTGGCATTGAGTCGGGGTCCTGACAGTGTTGGCATCAGAGTCGGACTGCCTGTAGGTTCTCCAAGCCAAACTGGTCAATGTTGAGTCTAGAAATGCTTTAGTTATATGTAGGGGAATTGATTGTGGGATGGAACGTAAGGCTCTTTTACTCCTTTACCTCATGGCATTCTGATCTAAGTCAGTCCATTCTTCCACCGGGGGTTAAGGATTAGGATCTCTTCTCTCTATCAGGTTCACGTGTTACTAATCAGTAGTACCTTATAGGTTTGATGATTACAAGCCTAGTTCAGTTATACTACCCTGTTATGTTGCTAAGTTGGACCCAGAACCTTGATATGATATTGTTGAGTGTCTATGCAATCCTTTGCAAAATGTCTCAAAATCCTTTTGAGCATTTACAGCTGTTATGCTGCCCAAATTCTGCTAGAAATTCTAATGCCTTTGTATTATATCATGTTTCAGATGGCTTCCCGCCATCAAAATCAAGTGGTTTGTCTGACTCGATGCCTCGATGTACCTGGCCATACTGCTACGTTGGTCCGGGTAATGACCGAGGTTGGATACCATTGGTATCCCGAGTACACCGTCGAGGAGCAGTATAGGGACTTCAATCAAAGTCAATACCTCTGCACCGTCAGGATATTTCGTAGTTATCCTGGCTCCACCGAACCCCTCCATTGCTCATTTGGACTTGGGGTTACTATCGAGATGGCTGTGCAAGATGCTGCATATTCGATGATGACTATCACACGGGCCAGAACCTCCTTGCTCCGGAACACTGACTTCCGCTATATGCCGATGTCACTTCCTGGGCCAAAAGGTTACTTCACCGCTATGTATGCTGACTCTTCTCACGAGGATTCGCTGCTCCGCACCACCACACAGTTGCTTGAGGACAAGGACCGTGAAAACAGTGCCTTGCGACTAGAGCTGTTCAACTCCCGTCCTGATCAGTAGGTCACCTTGACTCAGTTTGCACCTGCTGTGCAAGCGGGGTATGTGGATATGCGGGATATCTACCCCATGCGGTCTACTCTGCCGGACCATATGGATTGGCGAGATGTAGGGGGCATCACTCCTCCCCGTGGTCCTCTTCTGCCACGGTTTGATGGTCCCAGTCCACACCCGAGTCCTTATGGACCGCAGGCTCCATGGGATCAGCTATTTCCGGATGATCACGTTCAGCTTCCAGGACATGGGGGTAACTTCTATGAGGATTACTACGGAAATGTCTGAGCTGATAGTAGCACCACTAGTATTGTAACAGTTATATCGTCCACCGTCCTGCGTGACTTGTGGGATATGACTTAGTGTGTACCACTTTCCAGAGGTGTAGAAAAATAATGTATAGGAGCTTGGGATGCCTCTGATGAGATGTAATCTTCCTTTCACCATAGTAGTACTTCGTTTGGTCTTGGACTAAACCTTGTATGGTGTGTATGACGATGGAATAAAAGAAGCAGTTTCTGTATTTACCATGTCATACGGATGATCATCTTGCATTCCGAGTTGTCCATTACATTCTACATTTCTATGTCAGAATCTTATCATTCTGGACTAAACCATTGTCTTGTTTTCCTAGGATGGTTAACACCCGCAACAACCCTACCCCCTCGGAGCAGGCCGAAGGCAGTGAAGTCAGGGATGCAAACCTGCCTCACCGTCCTTCTCTGGCCGAGGTTATGCTGGAGGCTGAGAGAAACAAGCGGGAGACCAACCGTTTGTTGGAGCGCATCAAACAGAACACAACACAGCATCAGTAACTTGGTGTCGCTTAGCGACTTCATCAAGTTACATCCACCCACCTTCCACCACTCCGTCGAGCCTCTGGACGCCGATGACTGTTTTCGCAGCATTACTCACAAACTACATTCGGCACTCGTAGCTGAGGCTGATAAGGTCACCTTTGCTGCATATCATCTCGAAGGCCCCTCCAGTCTCTGGTGGGAGAATTATGAAGCCATGCGCCCAGATGGCCAGGTCACTACTTGGGCAGAATTTAGTGAGGCTTTCCGTGAACATCACATTTCGGAGGGTCTTATGGACCGTAAGCGTGATGAGTTCTGCAGTTTCACGCAAGGTCGACTCTCTATGGAAGCTTATAGCAGGGAGTTCGATAACCTAGCACGCTATGCCACTGAAGAAGTCTCCACCGATGCCAAGAAGCAGGCAAGGTTCCGCAAGGGACTTAGCCCCGAGCTTCGCTGAGATCTCCATCTGCATGAGTGCACCTCCTTTCAGAAGCTTGTGAACAAAGCCATCAGTGCTGAGACGGGTCAGACTAATTTCGAAGCAACATGCAAGCATGGCCGTGACTTGGGTTCCTCATCCGGTGCTGGACCACAGAAGCACCGGGTGTGGGTGCCTAACACTGCCCTGCCATCCAGGTTCACACCGTGGCCATCCTATCAGGCGCCTCGTCCAGCTCAGCAATATGCACCAGCTAAGCCCTATGGTGGGCCAACCAACAATGCTCCTCCACGCACCAGCTCCGTGACGTGCTTCAAGTGTGGGGAATCGGGCCACTACACGCGTGAGTGTCCCCAGACCAACCCCAACCAGTCTGGAAAGGCTGTTGGCCGTGGCAAGCCAGTAGGGAAGGTGTACTATGCCAAGCCGGCCACCACTACATGTGGCCATGTGAATTGTGTCTCAGCTGAAGAGGCTCAAGAGGATCCCAACGTCGTTCTCGGTACGCTCCTTGTTAATTGCCACCCGACATCTGTTCTTTTTGATACTAGAGCATCTCATTCATTTATATCTGAGAGCTATGCTCGTCTGCATAACACCAAATTCTGTGATATGCCCACCTCCATGGTAATTCAAACCCCGGGATCCAAATGGCAAACTTCTAGAGTAAGCCATGGGAATGAAATTCAGGTCGACAGACTTGTTTTCCTTGCATCATTGATAGCTCTCAAATCTTCGGATATTAATATCATCTTGGGTATGGACTGGATGTCAGCCCATCATGCCAAGATTGATTGCTTCTCTAGGACTGTTCAACATACGCATCCTTCGGGAAAGATAGTCAATGTCTTGACCCGAATAGCCAAGTGACAGCTATATTCTCTTAATGCCAGTCCTTTGCCAGACCTCGAAGACGTTCCGGTAGTCCGTGACTTTCCGGATGTCTTTCCAGAAGAATTGCCAGGTGTCCCACCTGACAGAGATGTCGAGTTCGTGATAGATCTCATTCCAGGAACTGTCCCAGTTTCTAGAAGACCCTATAAGATGGCACCACTAGAACTAGCCGAGCTTAGGAAACAACTTGATAAGTCCTTGAAAAAGGGTTTCATCCGTCCTAGTTCATCTCCATGGGCTTGCCCCATCCTCTTCGTCAAGAAGAAGGATGGTACGAACTGGATGGTCCGTCAACTTGGTCACAATAAAGAACAAGTATCCGCTCCCCAGGATTAACAACCTATATGATCAGCTCGCTGGATCCTCAGTCTTCTCTAAGATGGATTTGAGGTTGGGCTACTATCAAATCAAAATCAGGAATGGGGACATTCCCAAAACGGCCATTGTTACTCGTTACGGCCAATACGAGTACACCGTCATGTCCTTCGGGTTAACCAACGCTCCAGCCACCTTCTCTCGGTTAATGAACTCAATCTTCATGGAGTATTTGGATAAATTCGTCGTGGTTTACCTCGATGATATACTCATCTATTCCAAGAACAAGGAAGAACATGCCGAGCATCTAAGGCTAGTGTTGATGAAACTTCAAGAGCATCGCCTTTATGCCAAGTTCTCTAAATGCGAATTTTGGTTGCCAGAAGTGACCTATCTAGGACATGTAATTTCTGGTAAGGGTATTGCTGTCAATCCCGAGCGAGTTCAAGCCGTCCTTAATTGGACTCCGCCTGAATCGGTCAAGCAAGTTTGGAGTTTCCTTGGCTTAGCAAGATATTGTCGCCGCTTTGTCGAGAATTTCTCCAAAGTTGCTAAACGTCTAACTGAACTCCTCAAGAAAGACAAAAAGTTTGAGTGGACCCCTCAATGCGAGCACAATTTTCAGGAACTAAAAAGACGCCTGACTTATGCTCCCGTATTGGTACCACCAGACTTCTCTAAGGACTTTGTTATCTATTGCGATGCCTCGCGACAAGGACTAGGTTGCATTCTCATGCAAGATCGACACGTAATTGCTTATGCTTCACGGCAATTACACCCACATGAGGAAAATTACCCTACTCATGATGTAGAGCTTGCAGCTGTAGTCCATGCACTAAAAACCTAGCGACATTACCTCCTCGGTAATCGTTGCGAAATCTTCACTGATCACCAAAGTCTGAAGTACATATTCACCCAACCAGATTTGAATCTCAGGCAAAGACCTTGGGTCGAGTTGATCACAGATTTCGATTTAGGCATAACTTACACCCCAGGAGAAGCCAACGTCATGGCTGATGCGCTAAGTCGTAAATCTTATTGCAACAATCTGATGTTGCAACAAAGTCAACCACTTCTCCACAAGGAACTTTGGAAGCTTAACCTTCACATCGTTCCTCAAGGATTCCTTCCCACCTTGGTGGCGAAACCTACTCTTATGGATCAAATCATCGCTGCACAAAAACGAGATAAAGGGATATCTCGGATCAAGGAGAACATTTCTAGCGAAGATGCTAAATGTTTCTCTACAAATGATCATGGTGTTGTGTACTTCGAGAACCGTCTAGTGGTTCCCAAGAACCAACATCTACGGCAGTTGATCCTTAAGGAGGCTAATGAATCTCCTCTCACCATTCATCCCGGCAGCACTAAAATGTATTAGGACCTACACTAGAGGTTCTGGTGGACTAGGATGAAGAGAGACATTGCTCAGTTTGTTGCTAATTGCGACGTCTGTCGTCGTGTAAAAGCAGAGCATCAACGGCCTGCTGGCACCCTTCAACCCTTAGCTATTCCTGAATGGAAATGTGATAAAATTGGTATGGATTTCATTACCGGTTTTCCCAGGACCAAGAGAGGGAATAATGCTATCTTCATCGTTATCGATCGTCTTTCCAAAGTGGCCCAATTCTTGCCTCTTCGCGAGAGTATAACCGCTAGTCAGCTAGCAGACTTGTATATCTCCCGAATAGTGTCTCTCCATGGTGTTCCACTGGAAATTAACTCGGATCGAGGAAGTCTCTTTACCTCTTGATTTTGGGAAAGTTTCCAAAATGCTATGGGAACCCGCCTTTCCTTTAGCACAGCCTTTCACCCTCAATCAAGTGGTCAAGTAGAACGAGTCAACCAGATTCTAGAAGACATGCTTCGAGCTTCTGTTATCTCATTCGGAATGGATTGGGAGAAATGCCTTCCATTTGCCGAATTTTCTTATAACAACAACTATCAATCTAGCTTGGGTAAAGCCCCTTTTGAAGTTCTCTATGAATGCCTCTTAACTGGTCAGAAACCGGGGAAAGACAATTCTTTGGCCCGGATATGATCCAGGAAGTAGAAGAGCAAGTTCACATCGTTCGTGAAAAGTTCAAAACATCCCAATCTTGTCAAAAGAGTCAATATGACCGAAAACATAAGGCTATGACTTTTGAGGTTGACGAGAAGGCTTACCTTCGGGTTACTCCTGTGAAGGGAACCCATCGCTTCAGTATCAAAGGCAAATTGGCAACTCACTACATTGGACCCTTTCGCATTCTTGCCAAACGAGGAGAAGTTGCCTACCAATTGGAACTACATCTGCATCTCTCCATAGTCCACGATGTCTTCCACGTCTCTCAACTCAGGCGTTGCTTCTCGGATCCTATCTGTGGAGTGGAGCACGAAATGCTTGATCTTCAAGATAATCTCACGTATCGAGACTACCCCGTTCGTATCCTCGATCAAGCCTAGCATACCACTCGACGTCATAATATCAAGTTTCTCAAGGTTCAATGGTCGCACCATTTTGAGAAAGAAGTAACTTGGGAAAGGGAGGATCGTCTTCGACTCGAGTATCTCGCCTTCTTCCCGGAGGATCCTAAATCTCGGGACGAGATTCTTTTGAGTGGGGGTGAGTTGTCACACCCTAGCTAGTTCATGCATTAGAGTGTTGCATCATGTCTTTTCCATTCAACAGAAACTTGAAATGGGGATGACAGAACCCCCATCCCCCTCTAAAACCAACTAGGGTTTACCAAAAATAATTTCAATGAACCTGAAATGCCCTTCTAAAAAGTCAACCCTTTTTGTTTTGGGTCAGAACCTCTGACAAAATGGGTTCACATTTTCTAGGACAACTAAGCTCATTGGATTAAATCATTACCTATTTGCTTTTGGGCATTTAAATGCTATAAAATATTTTAACTGCCCAAATAATTCTAGAAATAAGTGTGGGCTGTTGGATATAATCTGAACAGAGCCTATGATTGTTTACAGGATATTTGAAAGTGGCTAGGTATTTTTAGAAAATCCCAACACTTACAGAAAATTAGAAAAATCAAAAAATAAATAAAAAGAGAGAGAGAGGGACTTACCTGGTAGCCCACCAGCTGGCCCACCTAGCCGCCCTAGCCCAGCAGCCGCTCCAACGAGCTGCTTGACGTGGCCAGGCAGGTGCTACCTCTTGAGCACTGCGTTGGATTTCCCCGAAGAGGAGAGGATGATGTAGTAAAGTAGCGTAAGTATTTCCCTTAGTTTTTGAGAACCAAGGTATCAATCCAGTAGGAGACCACGCACAAGTCCCTCGTACCTACACAAAACAATAACAACACGCAACCAACGCTTAGGGGTTGTCAATCCCTTCACGGTCACTTACGAGAGTGAGATCTGATAGAGATAATATTTTTGGTATTTTTGATAGATAAATGCAAAGTAAAAAGTCAAGGCAAAGTAAAAACAAAGCAAGTAAATAAAGTGATATAGATTGATATGATGAGAATCGACCCGGGGGCCATAGGTTTCACTAGTGGCTTCTCTCAAGAGCATAAGTATTCTACGGTGGGTGAACAAATTACTGTTGAGCAATTGACAGAATTGAGCATTGTTATGAGTATATGTAGGCAATGATCATGTATATAGGCATCACGTCAAAAACAACTAGATCGAAACGATTCTACATCTACTACTATTACTCCACTCATCAACCGCTACCCAGCATGCATCTACAGTATTATGTTAAAAACAGAGTAACGCCGTAAGCAAGATGACATGATGTAGAGGGATAAATTCATGCAATATGATAAAAAAAAACCCATCTTGTTATCCTCGATGGCAATAATACAATACGTGCCTTGCTGCCCCTTCTGTCACTGGGTAAGGACATTGCAAGATTGAACCCAAAGCTAAGCACTTCTCCCATTGCAAGAACTACCAATCTAGTTGGCCAAACCAAAAAGGATAATTCGAAGAGACTTGCAAAAATAACTCAATCATACATAAAAAAATTCAGTGAAGAATCAAATATTTCCATAGATAATACTGGATCATAAACCCATAATTCATCGGTCTCAACAAACACACCACAAAAAGAAGATTACATCGAATAAATCTCCACGAGAGAGGGGGAGAACATTGTATTGAGATCCAAAAAGAGAGAAGAAGCCATCTAGCTACTAGCTATGGACCTGAAGGTCTGAAGTAAACTACTCACACTTCATCGGAGGGGCTATGGTGATGATGTAGAAGCCCTCCGTTTTGGATGCCCCCTTCGGCGGAGCTCCGGAACAGGCCCCAAGATGGGATCTCGTGGATACAGAAGGTTGCAGCGGTGGAATTAGGTTTTTGGCTCCTATTCTGATCCTTTGGGGATACGTAGGTATATATAGGAGGAAGGAGTACGTCGGTGGAGCTTCGAGGGGCCCACGAGGTAGGGCCTGGGGGGGCGCACCCTCCACCCTCGTGACCTCCTCGGGCACTACTTGGAGTAGGGTCCAAGTCTCCCGGATCACGTTCGGTTGGAAAATCACGATTTCGAAGGTTTCATTCCGTTTGGACTTCGCTTGATATTCTGTTTCTTCGAAATACATAAAAAGGCAAAAAACAGCAATTCTGGGCTGGGCCTCCGGTTAATAGGTTAGTCCCAAAAGTAATATAAAAGTGGAAAATAAGGCCCAATATAGTCCAAAACAGTAGGTAAAGTAGCATGGAGCAATCAAAAATTATACATACGTTGGAGACGTATCAGGCATCCCCAAGCTTAATTCCTGCTCGTCCTCGAGTAGGTAAATGATAAAAAAAGAATTTTTGATGCGGAGTGATACTTTGGCATAATTTCAATGTAAATCTTCTTAATTGTGATATGAATATTCAGATTCGAAAGATTCAAGACAAAAGTTCATATTGACACAAAAATAATAATAGTTCAAGCATACTAATCAAAGCAATCATGTCTTCTCACAATAACATGGCAAAAGAAAGTTCATCCCTACAAAATCATATAGTTAGGCTATGCTTCATTTTCGTCACACAAAGATGTTCCCAACTTCTATACCCCCGATGACAAGCCAAGAAATTGTTTCATAATTAAATAATCTCAAACTTTTTCAACCTTCACGCAATACATGAGCGTGAGCCATGGATATAGCACTATGGGTGGAATAGAATATGATGAGGGGGATTGTGTGGAGAAGACAAAAAAGGAGAAAGTCTGACATTGACGAGGCTAATCAACGGGCTATGGAGATGCCCATCAATTGATGTCAACATGAGGAGTAGGGATTGCCATGCAACAGATGCACTAGAGCTATGAATGCTCAACAAAACAAAACTAGTGGGTGTGCATCCAACTCGCTTGCTCACGAAGACCTAGGGCATTTGAGGAAGCCCATCATAGGAATATACAAGCTAAGTTCTATAATGAAAAATTCCCACTAGTATAAAAAGACAACTTATGAGACTCACTACATGAGGAACAAGGTGCTACTTTGAAGCACAACATATGAGACTCACTAGATGAAGAACAAGGTGCTACTTTGAAGCACATGTGTGGAAAAAGAGATAGTAGCATTGCGCTTTTTTATTTTCCTTTTTATTTTTCTTTATTTTTCTTTTTTTGGGCCTTTTTTTGTCTTTCTTCTTTTTTTATTTGGTCAATGCTCTAATAATGATGATCATCACACTTCTATTGATTACAACATAAGGATTACAACTCAAAACTTAGAACAAGATATGACTCTATATGAATGCCTCCGGCGGTGTACCGGGATGGTGCAATGAATCAAGAGTGACATGTATGGAAAATAATGCATGGTGGCTTTGCCACAAATACGATGTCAACTACAAGATCATGCAATGGCAATATGACAAAAGTAATGTATGTCATGATGATGATGGTGGAAGTTGCATGGCAATATATCTCGGAATGGCTATGGAAATGTCATGATAGGTAGGTATGGTGTCTGTTTTGAGGAAGATATAAGGAGGTTTATATGTGATAGAGTATATCGTATCACGGGGTTTGGATGCACCGGCGAAGTTTGCGCCAACTCTCAAAGTGAGAGAGGGCAATGCATGGTACCGAAGAGGCTAGCAAAGGTGGAAAGGTGAGAGTGCGTATAATCCATGGACTCAACATTAGTCAAAAGAACTCATATACCTATTGCAAAAATTTAGAAGTCATCAAAAATTGAAGTACTATGCGCATGCTCCTAGAGGGATAGATTGGTAGGAAAAGACCATCGCTCGTCCCCGACCGCCACTCATAAGGATGCACGAGCCAGGTACACTTCATGTTTCAAATTTGTTACACAACTTTAACCATACGTGCATGCTACGGGATTTGCAAACTTCAACACAAGTATTTCTCAAATTCATAATCACCCAACTAGCACGACTTTGATATTATCACCTCCATATCTCAAAACAATTATCAAGCATCAAACTTATCTTAGTATTCAATTCACTCAAAAGAAAGTTTCACGTTTCTTGAATACCAAGTATATTAACATTAAGCAAATTACCATGCTATCAACGAATCTCAAAATAATCTAAGTGAAGCATGAGAGATTAATAGTTTCTTTAAAACAAATCCACCACCATGCTCTAAAAGATCTAAGTGAACTACTAGAGCAAAAATTATCACGCTCAAAAGATATAAGTGAAGCACTATGAGCAAAACTATCAAGCTCAAAAGATATAAGTGAAGCACATAGATTATTCTAACAAATTCCAATTCATGTATGGCTCTCTCAAAAGATGTGTACATCAAGGATGATTGTGGTAGACTAACAAGCAAAGACACAAATAATACAAGACGCTCCAAGCAAAACACATATCATGTTGGTGAATAAAAATATAGCTCCAAGTAAATTACCGATGGAAGTGGACGAAAGAGGGGATGCCTTCCGGGGCATCCCCAAGCTTTAACTTTTTGGTGTCATTGGATTATCTTGGGGGTGCCATGGGCATCCCCAAGCTTAGGCTCTTGCCACTCCTTGTTCCATAATCCATCAAAACAATCCACCCAAAACTTGAAAACTTCACAACACAAAACTCAACAGAAATCTCGTGAGCTCTGTTAGAGAAAGAAAACAAAAGACTACATCAAGGTACTGTAATGAACTCATTATTTATTTAAATTGGTGTTAAACCTACTGTATTCCAACTTCTGTATGGTTTATAAACTAATTTACTAGCCATAGATTCATCAAAATAAGCAAACAACACACGAAAAACAGAATCTGTCAAAAACAGAACAGTCTGTAGCAATTTGTAACTAACGCAAACTTCTGGAACTCTAAAAATTCTACCAAAATAGGAAGTCCTGGACAATTTATTATTGATCAGCAGCAAAAAGAATCAACGCAAAAGCAGGTTCTTGTGATTTATCATAACTAAATTCGTGCGCGCAAAGTTTCTGTTTTTCAGCAGAATCAAATCAACTATCATCATAGGTTATCCTATAGATTCTACATGGCACAAACACTAATTAAAACATAAAACCACATCCAAACAGAAGGTAGATGGATTATTTATTCCTAAACAGGAGCAAAAACAAAAAACACAAAATAAAATTGGGTTGCCTCCCAACAAGCGCTATCGTTTAACGCCCCTAGCTAGGCATAAAAGCAAGGATAGATCTAGGTATTGCCATCTTTGGTAGGCAATCCATAAGTGGCTCTCATGATAGATTCATATGGTAATTTTATTTTCTTTATAGGGAAGTGTTCCATACCCTTATTTAAGGGAAATTGGAATCTAATATTCCCTTCCTTCATATCAATAATTGCACCAATCGTTCTAAGGAAAGGTCTACCAAGAATAATCTGACATGAAGGATTGCAATCTATATCAAGAATGATAAAATCTATGGGCACATAATTCCTATTTTCAACAATAAGAACATCATTAATTCTTCCCATAGGCTTTTTAATAGTGGAATCTGCAAGATGCAAGTCTAGAGAGCAATCATCAAAATCACAGAAATCTAGCAAGTCACATAAAGTTTTGGGGATAGTGGAGACACTAGCACCCAAATCACACAAAGCATGAAACTCAAAATCTTTAATTTTAATTTTAATAGTAGGTTCCCATTCATCATAGAGTTTTCTAGGGATAAAAACTTTCAACTCAAGTTTTTCTTCATAAGATTGCATCAAAGCATCAACAATATGTTCGGTAAAAGCCTTATTTTGACTATAAGCATGAGTAGAATCTAGCACGGATTGCAACAAGGAAATACAACCAATCAAAGAGCAATTCTCATAATTAAATTCCTTGAGATCCAAAATAGTGGGTTTAGCAAAATCACGATTTTTATTTATTTCAATCCCACTTTCATCAATTTCATCATCAAGATCTAGAAACTCCGAATTCTTAGAACGCCTTCTAGGAAAAGGAAGATAATCTTCAGATTTATATTGCAAAACAAAGATTTAATGGGGGACACATCAATAACTTTTAGATCTTCATCTTGATTTTCATAGGAATTCGGTTTAGCGGCCATGTTATTGACTAAGGTAGCTTGCATATCCGAAATTTCAGCGGTCATCTTTTCAAGACGAGCAATTTGGCCCCATATACCATCAAATTTTTTAGACATATCATCGAGTTCTTTATTCATAAAGCTCATAAAACTTTTTTGTTCCTTAAGTTCGTTTCTAAAGAAATTATTGTGCTCAAATTGCAAAACCATAAACTTTCTAACAGTGCTTTCGATCTCCTCTAGTCTTTTAAGGTGAAGGTCACCAAATCTAGGTAGAGCCATCGCAACAAATAGGCAAACTAACACACGAGCAAGCAGAAAGGCAACGAGAAAAGGCAAACAGGAAAGAGAGGAGGAGATTGGGATAGAGAGGGCAAATAAAACCGCAAGGGTGAAGTGGGGGAGAGGAAAACGAGAGGAAAATGGCAAATAATGTAATGCGAGAGATAGGGATTGCGATGGGTACTTGGTATGGTTGACTTGCTTGCGTGAGCCTCCCCGGCAACGGCGCCAGAAATTCTTCTTGCTACCTATTGAGCACTGCGTTGGATTTCCCCGAAGAGGAGAGGATGATGCAGTAAAGTAGCGTAAGTATTTCCCTCAGTTTTTGAGAACCAAGGTATCAATCCAGTAGGAGACCACGCACAAGTCCCTCGTACCTACACAAAACGATAGCAGCTCACAACCAACGCTTAGGAGTTGTCAATCCCGTCACGGTCACTTACGAGAGTGAGATGTGATAGAGATAATATTTTTGGTATTTTTGATAGATAGATGCAAAGTAAAAAGTAAAGGCAAAGTAAAAGCAAAGCAAGTAAATAAAGTGATATAGATTGATATGATTAGAATAGAACCGGGGGCCATAGGTTTCACTAGTGGCTTCTCTCAAGAGCATAAGTATTCTACGGTGGGTGAAAAAATTACTGTTGAGCAATTGACAGAATTGAGCATAGTTATGAGTATATCTAGGCAATGATCATGTATATAGGCATCACTTCCAAAACAAGTAGATCGAAACGATTCTGCATCTACTACTATTACTCCACTCATCGACCGCTATCCAGGATGCATCTAGAGTATTAAGTTAAAAATAGAGTAACGCCGTAAGCAAGATGACATGATGTAGAGGGATAACTTCATGCAATATGATAAAAACCCCATCTTGTTATCCTCGATGGCAACAATACAATACGTGCCTTGCTGACCCATCTGTCACTGGGTAAGGACACCGCAAGATTGAACCCAAAGCTAAGCACTTCTCCCATTGCAAGAACTACCAATCTAGTTGGCCAAACCAAAAAGGATAATTCGAAGAGACTTGCAAAGATAACTCAATCATACATAAAATAATTCAGAGAAGAATCAAATATTTTCCATAGATAATACTGGATCATAAACCCACAATTCATCGGTCTCAACAAACACACCGCAAAAAGAAGATTACATCGAATAGATCTCCACGAGAGAGGGGGAGAACATTGTATTGAGATCCAAAAAGAGAGAAGAAGCCATCTAGCTACTAGCTATGGACCCGAAGGTCTGAAGTAAACTACTCACACTTCATCGGAGGGGCTATGGTGATGATGTAGCAGCCCTCCGTGGTGGATGCCCCCTCTGGCGGAGCTCCGGAATAGGCCCCAAGAGGGGCCCACGAGCTAGGGGGCGTAGGTATATATAGGAGGAAGGAGTACGTCGGTGGAGCTCCGAGGGGCCCACGAGCTAGGGGGCGTGCCCAGGGGGGCGCCCTCCACCCTCGTGACCTCCTCGGGCACTCCTTGTAGTAGGGTCCAAGTCTCCTGGACCACGTTCGGTTGGAAAATCATGATCCCGAAGGTTTCATTTCGTTTGGACTCCGTTTGATTTTCTGTTTCTTCGAAATACTGAAAAAGGCAAAAACCAGCAATTCTGGACTGGGCGTCCGGTTAATAGGTTAGTCCAAAAAGTAATATAAAAGTGGAAAATAAAGCCCAATATAGTCCAAAACAGTAGGTAAAGTAGCATGGAGCAATCAAAAATTATAGATACATTGGAGATGTATCAGCAGGCAGGCAGGTGCTCGACGGCGGCTCCAGCGTGCACCACGCAGCTGCTCGCCGCCCTGCTTCCTCCTCTTGCCGCCCTGCTGGCCTGGACGACTTCCACATCGCGCCCCGACCCCTGTGGACACGCCCATTCTCGCCCTACCTCTCTCCCTCGCTCTCCACCGCCGTGGCCGACGCTGCCGCGCCCGCGCCACCGTGAAGCTCGCGCTCTCTGTCGTCCCTGCGCCGCGCCACCGTGTCCAGGAGCTCCGCCGCCCTCCTCTCCTTCGAGCTAGCCGAGCCCCGAGCGCTCGCTTGCCCCGAGGCCTCTACACCAACCTCGCCTGACCCCGCCACCGCCGGAGATCCCTTTCGCCATCGCCGCCGCACCAGCTCGTCCCCGACCGCGCCGTCTACTGCTACGTGACCGCCGTGAGCCCAGCTACCTCCTTCCCCTTCCCTTTCTTGCTCTCGTGCACCACAGCGAGCACACGAAGCTTCACCGCACGCGCCGTCGCCGAGCTCGTCGCCGATGTGACTCCGGCCACCCACCGGCCACACCACCGTGTCCAACACACTCACCGCACTCGCAGGCGCCCAACGCGCCATTCCACACGCCTCGCCGTGCCCCATAGCCTCGGGTACGACCTCGCCCAAACTCATGCGACCGCCAAGGTCGTCTCCAGCGATGTTCCCGGCCATCCCGAGCTCCACCACTGCCACCAAACGACGCGGCTCGCTCCCCGCACCCCGTAGATGCCCTCTGCCGCCCTTTTGGTCGCCGGAGCAAAAAAACGCACTTCCACCGCCGCATCTGGCCTCGCAGGCGACTAAACGCTAGCGGGTTTGACCCTGTTGACCTTTGACTGGGCGGGCCCAGGTTGACCCCCCCTGAGTCTATGACAAGTGGGGCCCGCTCTGGTAATTAACTTAGATTAATACTAACTAAATTTAGTTAGTTTAAATAACTACTGACACGCGGGACCCACTTGTCAGTTTGACCTGGACCAGCTCCGTTGACCACTAACGTTATCCTGACGTAATGCTGATGCAGTAAATTATTTACTGGAATTATTTTTACACAGGAAATTCCAGAAAATACCACAAACTTCAAAAAATCATAGAAATTAATCTGTAGCTCCAAATGCAAAGTGTTATATATGAAAAATGATCAGAAAAATCCAATCTATGCATCTGTACTGGTTTCATGCATGTGTAGGCAAGTTAACCTGCTGTTTAGCACAGAACAAGATAAAGCACTTAAAAGGGCCACTTATGAGTTTGAAACTTGAATCTTTGGTTCAAAATGGTTCAAACCCATCTGGTCTTAGTTGCATTAGCCCAATACACTCATTTTGCCATGTCTCATACATGCATCATATTGTTGCATATTATTTGCTGATGATTGTGTGTCGGTGCTCTCTGCGGCAGGTTCTGCCCCCGAGGAGTACCGCGATTACCCCAACGAAGAACAATACCAGTGCACCGACCCGTCAGGCAAGCAACCAACCATTTGATCATATCGATACAATCTCATGTTCTCGCTTCTGCTCTCTTTTACTGCATTAAGACAACGCGATTCAAACTGTTGTGTGCTGCGGTAGTTGAACCCATTTCCTCTGCATGACCTGTCATTGCCACAGTAACTAGATGAAACCCACTAGCATGTGTAGGAGTTGATTGAGCCATGTGTATGTGTTGTTCCTACCTTGCTATGCCTGCTATGCTTAGAGTCGTGTCAGGTCTGGTTCATCTGGGTGATGGGCTAGAGTGAAATGATCATGTCAGTATGAGAGTGATGTGTTGAACATGATTTGGTAAAGGTATCGATGTGAGGCCATGTAGGAGTGCATGGTGGGTTGTTTCATTGAAGCCGTCCTTAAGCACTGAGATCTGTATGTGTGATTTAAGATTCAACTACTACCATACATTGGGCCCTGAAATATTACCCCGCTCAACCTCTTATCCACCCAAGTCCTCTGTCCAGGAGCTGCAAGTAGTTTCTGGTGTTTGTAGTTTACTGGAGGCCGTGGACAGCGCTGACCGCGGGGTGGGCTGTGATGCGGTAGGTACGTGGCACGGTGTACCGAATGCCCGTTAGGTATCTCGGGAACCCTGCACACATCATTTGGGGCCGTATGTGGAAACCTCGGCTGGACTCCCTGCGGATGGAACCTGAATAGGTGATAAACCTGGACTAGATACTTAGGTGTTTAGGTAGGTCGTGGTCTACACCCACGTCGGCTTTCACTTGAAGTCTGCCGAGCACATGTCGTGTGCAGATGCTAAGTGGTGGAAACATGTATGAGGAAGTACACCCCTGCAGGGTCAACATCATCTATTCGAATAGCCGCGTCCGCAGTAAAGGACTACTTGGTTGCCTATACAGTTCATAGACAAATAAATGGAAACTACTAATAGCCTCAAGATAAGCGTGAGTGCCGAGGATGGCTCTTCCATGGGAAGACAGAGGTGGATCCTCGGTAGTGTATTGAAGTGGTGAGTAGTGGACTCGAGTGCGCAAAACCATTTCAAGTTGGAGTATCGTAGGTAGCTCAGCCAAGAGTCAAAGCTGGCTTGCTGCAATAACCCCACCAACCTTCTTGATAATGTGCACGTATGTACCTTTGTACTCATGTTGCTATAATTTACGTTTTACAGAAGACGCTACAACCCCTTCGGACGGGTTCTTCGTAGATGTTGACATCGATGAATAGGCTGAAGCCCAGGTGGTGATCCTGAGCTCATGAAGGACCATGTAGTATAGCCAGGTGAGGGAGTCCTGGATTAGGGGGTGTCCGGATGGCCGGACTATAGCTTTGGCCGGACTCCTGGACTATGAATATACAAGATTGAAGACTTCGTCCCGTGTCCGGATGGAACTTTCCTTGGCGTGGATGGCAATCTTGGCGATACGGATATGTAGATCTCTAACCATTGTAACCGACTCTGTGTAACCCAAACCCTCTTCGGTGCCTATATAAACCGGAGGGTTTTAGTCCGTAGGACGAACAACAATCATACCATAGGCTAGCTTCTAGGGTTTAGCCTCTCTGATCTCGTGGTAGATCTACTCTTGTACTACCCATATCATCAATATTAATCAAGCAGGAGTAGGGTTTTACCTCCATCGAGAGGGCCCAAACCTGGGTAAAAATATCGTGTCCCTTGTCTCCTGTTACCATCCGCCTAGACGCACAGTTCGGGACCCCCTACCCGAGATCCGCCGGTTTTGACACCGACATTGGTGCTTTCATTGAGAGTTGCTCTGTGTCATCATCTTTAGGCCCGATGGCTCCTCCGATCATCAACAATGATGCGGTCCAGGGTGAGACTTTTCTCCCCGGACAGATCTTCGTATTCGGCGAATTTGCACTGCGAGCTAATTCGCTTGGCCATCTGGAGCAGATTGAAAGCTACGCCCCTGGCCATCAGGTCAGATTTGGAAGTTTGAACTATACGGCTGACGTCCGTGGAGACTTGATCTTCGACGGGTTCGAGCCACAGCCAAGCGCGCCCCATTGTCACGATGGGCATGATCTAGCTTTGCAGCTGAACAGTGCCCTGGGGGACGCACCAGTGCCCGCTCCGACCCTTAATTCGGAGCCGATTGCGCCGATCGAGGACGGGTGGCTGGAGCCCGCCTTGGGGGCTGCGATCTCTATAGCGATTGAGCCGAGCACCAACCCTGTCCTTTGCGAAGCTCGTGACTCCAAGGCACCGGACTCCTCTCCGGACTCCAAACCTTCCGCGCCCCTGCCAATCGAATCCGATTGGGCGCCGATCATGGAGTTCACCGCCGCGGACATCTTTCGGCACTCGCCCTTTGGCGACATCCTGAATTCACTAAAGTCTCTCTCTTTATCAGGAGAGCCCTAGCCGGACTATGGTCAAGAAGGTTGGGATGTGGACGACGAAGAAATTCAAAGCCCACCCACCATCCACTTCGTAGCCACTGTCGATGATTTAACCGACATGCTCGACTTCGACTCCGAAGACATCGACGATATGGACGACAATGCAGGAGACGACCAAGAACCAGCGCCTATAGGGAACTAGAAGGCCACCTCGTCATATGACATATACATGGTGGACATCCCAAAAGATGGGAATGGCGATGGATCAACGGAGGATGACCCCTCCAAGAAACAGCCTAAGCGTCGGCGTTAGCTGCACTGCTCTAAATCCCGCCACAGCAAAAACGGCGATTCCGGAACGGGAGACAATAACACCCCGGACAGTGCCGAAGACAACCCCTCTAGCAGGATTCAGTGCAGGAGGATGGAGAAGCCAGCCCTCATGAGAGAGCGGCAGACAGAGAGGTAGAGGACGATAATTACATGCCTCCCTCCGAAGACGAGGCAAGCCTCGACGACGATGAATTTGTCGTGCCTGAGGATCCGGTCGAACAAGAGCGTTTCAAACGCAGGCTTATGGCCACAGCAAGCAGCCTCAAGAAAAAGCAAAAACAGCTTAGAGCTGACCAAGACTTGCTAGCTGACAGATGGACTGAAGTCCTTGCGTCCGAAGAGTATGAACTCGAACGCCCCTCCAAGAGCTACCCAAAACGCAGGCTGCTACCCCAATTAGAGGAGGAAGCACCTAAACCTACATCACCAGCGCATGATACGGCCGACCGGCCACCTCGTGGCCGCGACAGAGAGGCCTCTCAGCCCTCCACTCAAGCCGCACCCCGGCGCCGCTCAAAAAGTACCAAGGCATGGGGAAATGTGCCAGACCTGCGAGATATATTGGAGGACAAGGCAAGGCAAACAAGATCGATCTACGGATCGCATGGGCGCCTCACTACACGTGACGATAACCGTCATGCCGGATACAACGAATACGGCCGAGCCGAACACAGCAGACAAAGCTCATTTGAGCTACGTCATGATATAGCCCAGTACAGGGGCGCCGCACACCCAACATGCTTCACAGATGAAGTAATGGATCATCAAATCCCCGAGGGTTTCAAACCCGTAAACATCGAATCGTACGATGGCACAACAGATCCTGCGGTATGGATCGAGGACTACCTCCTTCATATCCACATGGCCCGCGATGATGATCTACACACCATCAAATACCTCCCACTCAAGCTTAAAGGACCAGCTCGGCATTGGCTTAACAGCTTGCCAGCAGAGTCAATTGGTTGTTGGGAAGACCTGGAAGCCGCATTCGTCGACAACTTCCAGGGCACCTATGTGCGACCACCAGACGCCGATGACCTAAGCCACATAATTCAGCAGCCAGAGGAATCGGCCAGACAATTCTAGACACGGTTCCTAACCAAGAAAAATCAAATCGTCGACTGTCCGGATGCAGAGGCCCTTGGAGCCTTCAAACATAACATCCTCGACGAGTGGCTTGCCCGACACCTAGGACAGTAAAAGCCTAAATCCATGGAAGCCCTCACAACCCTCATGACCCGCTTTTGCGCGGGAGTGGACAGCTGGCTAGGTCGTAGTAACAACATGACCAAGAGCCCTGGTAATTCGGATACCAAGGACAGTAACAGCAGGTCGCGTCGCAACAACCACAAGCGCCGCATTAACGGCGATAAAGCTGAGGATACGTCAGTCAATGCCGGATTCATAGGCTCTAAACTCGGTCAGCGAAAAAAGCCATTCAAAAGGAATAATCTGGGCCCGTCCAATTTGGACCGAATACTCGATCGCTCGTGCCAGATACACGGCACCCCCGAAAAACCAGCCAACCACACCAACAGGGATTGTTGGGTGTTCAAGCAGGCAGGCAAGTTAAATGCCGAAAACAATGACAAGGGGTTGCATAGCGATGACGAGGAGGAGCCCCAGCCGCCGAACAATAAAGGACATAAGGGCTTCCCCCCACAAGTGCGGACGGTGAACATGATATACACAACCCACATACCCAAAAGGGAGCGAAAGCGTGCACTAAGGGACGTATATGCGATGGAGCCAGTCGCCCCAAAGTTCAATCCGTGGTCCTCCTGCCCGATCACTTTTGATTGAAGGGACCACCCCACTCGCATCCGTCATGGCGGATTCGCCGCATTGGTTCTAGACCCAATCATTGATGGATTTCACCTCACCAGAGTCCTGATGGACGGCGGTAGCAGCCTGAACCTGCTTTATCAGGATACAGTGCGCAAAATGGGCATAGACCCCTCAAGGATTAAACCCACAAAAACGACCTTTAAAGGCGTCATACCAGGTGTAGAGGCCAACTGTACGGGCTCAGTTACACTTGAAGTGGTCTTCGGATCCCCGGATAACTTCCTAAGCGAGGAATTAATCTTTGACATAGTCCCGTTCCGCAGCGGCTATCACCCACTGCTCGGACGAACCGCATTTGCAAAGTTCAATGCGGTGCCGCACTATGCATACCTCAAGCACAAGATGCCGGGTCCTCGAGGAGTCATTACCATCAACGGAAACACCGAACGCTCTCTCCGAACGGAGGAGCATACGGCGGCCCTCGCGGCGGAAGTAAAAAGCAGCCTCTCAAGGCAATTCACGAGTCCGGCTATTCAACGCCCAGACACCGTCAAGCGCTCCCGGAGTGACCTACAACAAGACCACATGGCACGTTCCGAGCACGCGTAGCAATGCGGCCCCAACCCCAGCCATTGAGAAATTGCAAAACTAGTACTACGCGTACATAATTACACTCTGGAAATACCATGGGCATAGGGGGAGGGGCACGACCACGGCAGGCCCAGAATGCGGCTCAACCGCACCAGGGGTTCCCGATTGTGTCATTCTTTTTTTTCTTACTTTTAGGACTCCGTTCTCAAGAAGCCCTGTCCGGCAGTAGAATCACCGAACACACGATGCAACAGCCAGGGAAGCAGAAAGCTACGTCAAGTGTTCAAGTGGTCTCTATAACAAGCAGTATACTTGTTTCACATATCATCCCGCAGCTCGCCCCTGGAGGGGGACAGATCAAATAGTCCCGTCCATTGCTTATCGCACTATTTGTATCGTTCTGCTTTTACCGCAGCCTTTTTGAATAAACAATACATAGCTTCTGCCTATTATTGCCTTCCTTTTTTATCTATATATGTTCACTTATGACATGTTACATCCGTACACTTTGGTATGGCCAAATACACCAGGGGCTTAAGTACCCCAAAATATGGTGTGATAAGTCCGAACACTTTCACAAGTGTGGCACCCCGAACTTATAGCATTATATGCATCGGCTCCGAATCATGTCTTGGGTCAATAGTTGGGTTTGCCCGGCTCCCATGTTTTGGTACCTTACGTTCCATTATATCGGCTAAGGTAGCGCTGGGAGAACCACTGCGATTGTTCCCCGGTTGAGCTGGGTTAAGCACCTCAGTGGAGAAAGCTAAAACTGACCGTCATGATAGGGCGAGAAGCGGTCGCTGTTCGAGAGGTTTTCGAGTCCCTAAAGACTTATGCCGCTTAGAGCGAGGAGTCGGCTTTGTCCGGCCCAGGCGTGGATAGCACCCCGAACTCGGTCTTCCAAATACTAGGGGCTTCGCCGAAATTTAAAATTATAGAATTATGTGGCTAAGTGAGTGTTCAAGCATTATAGTCCGGTTTCCTCGTTCGTTGCGTTGAGCGCCTCCCTCGAAGGACCCAAGAATGGGAAAAGAGAGAGCTCAAGTTTATCCCGAACACCCCAGCACTCGTGGCATGGGGCCAGAAGCCGACGACTCGCCATCTCTCAAATTTAATAAACGGTCGCACAGAAGGTAATATTTTAAATTCACAAACGTTGCTTAGCGCATATGAACAAGTTTTCAGCGTACAGGATAACAAATGCGAGTTTACTCAAAATTACATCTTTGGAGCATTCACCCGCTATAGGCCGGGTACCCTTCAGGACGCCCTCATAATACATCTCGGGCTTGCAATACTCCCTGCCCGGCGCTGGTCTGTCCGTCACAAGCTTCTCAGCGTCCATCTTGACCCAATGGACTTTTGCACGGGCAAGGGCCCTACGGGCACCTTCGATCCAGAAGGAGCGCTTGATGACTTCAATACATGGATAGGCGTCCACCAGCCGCCTCACCAGCCCAAAGTAGCTCCCAGGCATGGCTTCCTTAGGCCACAGCCAAACTATGAGGCCCTTCATGGCCTATTCGGCCACCTTATGGAGCTCGACCAGCTGCTTCAGCTGGTCGCTCAAGGGCACCGGGTGTCCGGCCTCAGCATACTAAGACCAGAACACCTTCTCCATCGAGCTCCCCTCCTCGGCTCGGTAGAACGCGGCAGCATCGGACACACTGCGGGGCAGATCTGCGAATGCTCCTGGAGAGCTCCGGATTTGGGTAAGTAACAAGTAATTCACTTTCACGTGCCTGCTTTGGATAAAGAATGCCTTACCCGCCGCTATCTTCTTCATCGCTTCAATTTCCTGGAGGGCTTTTTGGGCTTCGGCCTTAGCGGTTTTGGCGCTCTCAAGGGCCAAGGCAAGCTCGGACTCTCGAGTCTTTGAGTCACGCTCCAAACACTCGTGTTTTTCCACGAGAGCCTGGAGCTCTTGCCGCACCTCCACCAACCACGCCTCCTGCTTCTCTCGCTCAGTGTGCTCCGCGGCCGCATTGCTTTCGGCCTTGGACACCGCTTCCTTCAGGGTCGCCACCTCGTTCGTGACCCCTGCAATACTCATGTTATTCCTGTCATTTTTTGCAACCACATCTTTTATATACTTCCATAAGGTATTACTTACCTTCCTTGTCCTCGAGCTGCTTTTTGGCAAGGCCGACCTCGTTCTCGGACTGCTCGAGGCTCTGCTTCAATGCATTGACCTCCGTAGTCAGTGTGGTAGAGGTCAGCAGCGTAACATGCATTCCCCATATTGACATACTTATGTTAGACTCCTGCGTACATCTTTTTAGATCCTCAGTTCGGCTTTTCTTTCCGAGCACCAAACTGAGCATTAGGGGCTACTGTCTATGCGGTAATATTTTTACATATCTTAAATACATACCTCAAAGCCTGTTAGAAGGCTGGCACAGGCTTCAGTCAGCCCGTTCTTGGCGGACTAAACTTTCTGGATCACCACACTCATAACAGTGCGGTGCTCCTCGTCGATGGAGGCGCCGTTAAGCGCCTCCAGCAAATTATCCGGTGCCTCCGGTTGGACGGAGGTCACCAGTGTCGCAGTCTTGCCCTTCTTACGAAGGGGCCGCCTGCCGGACTCCGGAACCACTGAAGGTTCCGGTGCGGAGTCTGGCCCAGGGCCGGACTTAGAGCCCTTTGGGGTTTTATCCCCCTTGCGCCTGGAGTCCGGGAGGTTGCCTTGCGGCGCCTCCTGGCTGGGCCCCTTTTGGGAACCCACCTTGGCGTCATCCACAGCGCGAGGAGAGGAGGCAGCCGGAAGTGAGGTGCTATTCACATCCGACGAATCCAGGGAGCCGCTCGTTGAAGCGTCGAGCCCATCCTTGGGCGGGCTGCAGGGTTATATTCGGCGTTAGGAGATTTTGTACGACAAATGAAACGCCATGAGTTATTCTGGTATGCGGACACTTACGATGTCGCCGGGGGCTTAGCCCTCGGTGGCCACTCCTCTTTGTCATCGTCGGTGTTGGTGGAGTAGTCCGGAGGAAGGGTCCTTCCCTTCATGGACCCCCCGGCCTCCCCAGTTGGGGCGGCCTTCCTTTTCTTCTCTCCCCCCGCTGGGGGAGAGGCCTCTTTTTCCTCCTCCTCGTCTTAGGGGGAGGAGTCCGCCTCGGAGTCATCGGACGACGAGTCCGACAACACCTTGCGCCGGGAACTCCTTCGAGTTCCCGTGGCCTTCTTCTCGGCCTTCTTCTCCGGCACCACGTGAGGTGTCGGAACCAGCAACCTCGTCAACCGGGCGTCCGCTGGGTCTTCTGGCAAGGGAGCCGGACAGTCAACCTGCCCAGACGTCTTCTGCCAATCCTGTCAAAGGCAAGGGAGTTTAGATCCTGCATAGAGTCAAACTATGGAAAACAAGAGTTCTGTAAAGGGTAAAGTAGCTTACCTTGCTGGCTTGACGCTGCGAGCTGAATCCGCGATCTTCGGTAGCGGATGCGGGAGCCTCGGCGCCCTGGAACAGCACCTTCCAGGCATCTTCGTACGTAGTGTTGAAGAGCCTGCTCAAGGTTTGGTGCTGTCCTGGATCAAACTCCCACAAGCTGAAGGCCCGTTGTTGGCACGGGAGGATCCGGCGGATGAGCATGACCTGGACTATGTTGACAAGCTTGAGCTTCTTGTTCACCAGGTTTTGGACGCAAGTTTGGAGTCCGGTCAGCTCTTCCGAATTACCCCACGTCAGGCCCGTCTCCTTCCAGGAGGTGAGCCGTGTAGGGAAGCCAAATCGGAATTCTGGGGCCGCCACCCATTTAGGGTCACGCGGCTCGGTGATGTAGAACCACCCCGATTGCCACCCCTTTATGGTCTCCACGAAGGAGCCCTCGAGCCATAGGACGTTGGCCATCTTGCCCACCATGGCATCTCCGCACTTCTCTTGGCGGCCGCCCACTACCTTCGGCTTGACATTGAAGGTCTTCAGCCATAAGCCGAAGTGGGGCTGGATGCAGAGGAAGGCCTCGCACACGACGATGAACGTCGAGATGTTGAGGATGAAATTTGGGGCCAGATCGTGGAAGTCCAGGCCGTAGTAGAACATGAGCCCCCGGACAAATGGGTAAAGTGGAAAACCTAGTCTGCGGAGGAAGTGGGTGAGGAACACCACCCTCTCATGGGGCCCGGGGGTGGGGATAAGCTGCCCCTTGTCGGGGAGCCGATGCGCGATGTCGTTGGACAAGTATCCGGCCTTCCGCAGATTTTTGATGTGCCCCTCCGTGACGGAGGAGACCATCCACTTGCCTCCCGCTCCGGACATGGCTGGGGAAGGTTGAGGCTAGATGTGCGGACTTGGGCGCTGAAGCTCGAGTGCGCGGAGATGGATGAGCAAAGGAGGAAGAAGGCGTCGGTAAAAAGGTGGATCCTTATCCCCTTATATGAACGGACGAAGCTATGCGTCCCCACCAGCCTGGTAAAACTCGCTTCTCTCCCAAGCGCCGTAATCAATGGCGCGGTTAGGTTACCCACGCCCGTATTGATGAGAATCCCGGAATAAGGGGACACGATCTCTGCTTTGACAAAGACGTGCCAAGGAAACCGCCTCGCTAAACGCGCTGAGGTGGGACAGTAAAAACGATTCGAATAAAGGCTTGGCCGTGGTGTGATGTCACGCCACGGAATACGTCAGTAGATTGAATTTGTGTAAATATTATTCTCTCTACGGTGGTATGTGGAACTTATTTTGCAGAGACGGACACTATCCTTGTGTTCAAAATATTCTATGAAGTATTCGGAGGAGGAACCCGCCTTGCAATGCCGAAGACAATATGCGCGCCGGACTCGTCGTCATTGAAGCCTGGTTTAGGGGCTACTGAGGGAGTCCTGGATTAGGGGGTGTCCGGATGGCTGGACTATAGCCTTTGGCCGCACTCCTGGACTATGAAGATACAAGATTGAAGACTTCGTCCCGTGTCCGGATGGGACTTTCCTTGGCGTGGAAGGCAAGCTTGGCGATACGGATATGTAGATCTCCTACCATTGTAACCGACTCTGTGTAACCCTAACCCTCTTTGCTGCCTATATAAACCGGAGGGTTTTAGTCCATAGGACGAACAACAATCATACCATAGGCTAGCTTCTAGGGTTTAGCCTCTCCGATCTCGTGGTAGATCTACTCTTGTACTACCCATATCGTCAATATTAATCAAGCAGGAGTAGGGTTTTACCTCCATCGAGAGGGCCCGAACCTGGGTAAAAACATCGTGTCCCTTGTCTCCTGTTACCATCCGCCTAGACGCATAGTTTGGGACCCCCTACCCGAGATCCGCCGGTTTTGACACCGACACCAGGCTTACCCAAGCCTCTTTTATTTTACTAGTTGTCTGTACTCAGACAAGTTACTTCCGTTGTTGGCTTGTATGCCTGTATGACTTGAATGTGGGTCGTGTGACCCGTACTTGTGTGTATGATATGTATGGCTCTCTGAGCCTTTAAATAAAGTACTTGTGTTGTAGAGTCATGTTGTGATGCCTTGTTGTATTTGCACATATCGAGCATATTGTGTGTATGATTGAAATGCTTGGTATGTGTGGGATTTGACTATCTAGTTGTTTATCCATAGTAGCCTCTCTTACCGGGAAATGTCTCCTAGTGCTTCCACTAAGCCATGGTAGCTTGCTGCTACTCCGGAACACTTAGGTTGGTCGGCATGTGTCCTTGTTCGTTCCTGTGTGTGTCCCTTTGGGGAAATGTCACGCGATGAATACCGGAGTCCTGTTAGCCTGCTACAGCCCGGTTTACCGGAGTCCTGCTAGCCCAGTGCTACATCCCGGATTCACTCACTGATGACCGACACGTTCGATGCTGGGTCATGGATGCCTGTCCCTGTAAGTCTGTGCCACTTTGGGTTTACGACTAGCCATGTCAGCCCGTTCTCCTTATCATATGGATGCTAGCGACACTATCATATACGTGTGCCAAAAGGCGCAAACGGTCCCGGGCAAAGGTAAGGCGACACCCGTGGGAATACCATGCATGAGGCCGCAAAGTGATATGAGGTGTTACATGCTAGATCGATGTGGCATTGAGTCGGGGTCCTAACAGGAAACGTCATTCGGCCGCTTCCGATATAACTCACTGTCTTGGATGCAGTAGGTCGTGGCCTGTCGGGCCACGTGCTCCGTGTCCTCCTCTTTCTCCGGCAGCGTCCCTTGCGTCAGGTATTCCTTGAATTCCTTGGTCCAGCTTCCTTCCCGAGGCTCCAGCGCCAAGAGTAGGCGCGCTCCCGAGGTCAGGCCATAGGTCGGGGCTCCTGTGGCAGGTGGTTGAGTGAGTTCTTCCCGAGGCTGTGCCGTTCTTGAAAGTGGTGGTGCCGCCGACGGCTTGAAGACTAGTTCCTCGAAAATGCCCGGCTCCTGGGGCAGCCGTTTGGACGCCCTCCTGGCAATGTCATCAGCCTCTTGGTTGGTGCCGCGGGGCACATGCTACAACTCCAGCCCCCAGAACTGCTTCTCCATCTTGCGTACTTCCGCGAGATATGCTTCCATGTGCTCGTCCTTTGGCTCGTACACCTTGTTGGAGATGTTGACGAGGAGTTGTGAATCGCCATTGATGACGAGGCGCTTCACTCCCAGTACTACTGCATCTTTCAGGCCTGCTATGAGGCCCTCGTATTCGGCTATGTTGTTGGAGACCTTCTCGCCCTGCTGGAAATAGAGTTGTACGGCGTAGTAGAGCTTGTCCTGAGTGGTGATATAAGCACTGCACCGCCCACCGCGCCCTGCCGCGAGAAGGCACCATCGAAATACATGACCCAGCCATCTGGTGCCTCACTTCCTGGGGAGAAAGACCGATCCTTGCCCACCTGGAGCTCTAGTGCATCCGTCCACTCTACCGCAAAATCAGAAAGTGCGGTTCCCTTGATGACCCTGGTTATGCTGAACTCCCACTGAAACGCCTGCAACTCGATGTTCCATTCAGCGACTCTCCCAACAGAGTTGGGGCTCCTGAGTACCCTTTCCAACCGGTAGTCCGAGACGACCTTGATGGGGTGACCTTGAAAGTAGTGACGCAGCTTGCGCGAGGCCACCAAGAGCACGAGTAAGAGATTCTATGGCATGGGTTACCGTGCTCTTGCATCTCGCAACACCGTGCTGACGAAGTACACCAATGCTCGACGAGGGTGGGGGTGCTGACATGGCCAGCGTCTTCTGGTGGTTGAGGCACCTCCTGAGACAATGGAGCCCCCAGCGCCTGGTCGCTTCGTGGGGCCTCTTCAGCCCCGGGGGCATCGTCCTGCTGAGCTTGGTCCCTTGCTGCTGTTGTCATGGTCCTCGCAAGGCTTTCCTGGTCTTGTGTTGCCCCGGCGGAGGCCGTAGCTGGGCGGGACGCGGCCTTAGCCTGGCGCTCCTCCCGAATCACCACCAAGGATGCGCTGGCAGAGTAGGGAGTGGCGGCAAGGTAGAGCACCAGGGGCTCGAGAGGGCGCAGCGCCACCATAAGGGAGAAGCTTCGTGAAGCAGGAGATATCACGGCTGGGAGGCCCTATTTGTTGCGGATGAAGTTCGGAGATCCAAAGTATGACCCTCTGGATCAGTTGTGGAGCAATGTGGACGCGTATGCGGACCTGACAAAGAGTGTTGCTGATGCGACCGAGTTTTACAAAGATCGGAAAGACCATAAGGTAGAAAGGTTATTCTGGTCAAATTTCAGTGCCCGCGCGTCCGCTGCCGTTGAATGAAAGGATGGCCGCATGGGCCGAGCTCCATAGGTTGTCCGGGCTTGCTATGAGGTCTGTCGTGGATCATCTTTGGCTACGGGGACCAAGGCCTGACAGTTATTTTGGATTAGTGCAACAATTCCTTGGTGCTGTGTTGCATATCGATGCTGTGAAGAGGTCACGTGCATAGAGGGTGCGCGGATGGCTCTTGCCCGTGTTAAAACATACTGGGCAGGGATGGAAGCCACTGCTATTGCAACCCGGGGTCCAACGAGAGGCCAGGAACCTACCGAGCACTATTTTGAAGAAGTCTTAGAAGGCGCCCGTTTAATAGAGGCTCAGTGCTCAAAAATGCCATGTTCGAGTGACATGTATCTCCGTTGTAAAAACAATGCTTTTTGATTATAAAGGCTGTATTTATACTTTTGCCTCAAATTATTATAATGCCTCCTGTGCGGCCGTTTATGTATGCATGTGTATAACCTAAAAGTTTGCAGTCGTCGGCTTTAGACCCCACGCATATAATGCGGGGGTGTTCAGAAAAGTGCGTAATCACACTTGATCCAACGTCTTGGTCCATTAAGGAGGTGATAGTGCGGCGAACCAAGCAATCAGACTATATAGCTTTAACACTTTCACTTAGCCATAGGAGTTTGACGGTGGGGCTACTATATAGCCCCTGGTACTTCCGCATTCATCCGAATGTGGTGCGCGTACGTACAGGACCGGGAAACCAGTCCTTCGTTAATGCGGAGGAATCGCGAAGATTCTGCTGAGTCATCGAGTGGTTGACTAGTCGCGCGCTTTATCATGACAGTCAGTTTTCGGCTTTCTCTACTAAGGTGCTCATCCAGATGAACCAGGGCACAATCGCAGTAGTTCTCCCGGTCCCGCCTTAGCCGATAGAGCGGAACGTAAGGTAGCAAAACACGGGAGCTGGGCAAACCCAACATTTGACCAAAGACATGATTCAGAGCTGATGCATATAAGGCCAAACTCGCGATGCTGAACAATCCCTAAGGTATTCGGACTTTACAACATATACTGGGCTGAATAACGCCCTCGATAATGAGCCCAGAGTTTCTAGGTATGTGCATTAGTCTGGTGTGACGAAAAATATCAATAACGCCAGTATCCCTCTCGGTTGTGTTATGTGTCCGGAGGCGAAGAAGCAACAAGAGACATTAAAAAGGTTTATGCAGGGTCTTAATCTAAAGAGAAACCTTTGAGCGGGGCCCTGCTGCACGTCTGCGCCTTTATCTCCGTTGTGCCATATCCTGGAAGGGTGTAGCACGATGATCATTTGTAAAAAAGGAAAAACCCAGGTGAAAGACTTCGTGCGAAGAGTTGGTTAATCTGAATGCACCATGGAAATCCAATATGTTATTGTATTAATAGGTCAAGCCAAACTATGGGCTTCTTTTTTTTACGAGCAGCCCCTAGCACCACTTATGGGGGTGTCCCCAGCTCAGGTTTATCTGGGCTATTACATCTGGTGGAGCGCCGGACTCGTCTAACTGTGTTCGTGGTCTTGACGACCGACTGTTTATTCTGGTTGGGGGGACCACTCAGTGTTCGGCTGCTAGAGCCGCCACATATTCTTCCGCATGTAAGGAACGCTCTGTATTTCCTCTAACTATGATGATACCACGTGGACCGGGCATCTTAAGTCTAAGATAGGCGTAGTGCGGTACTGCATTAAAATGAGCGAAAGTCGTTCTTCCGAGTAGTGCGTGATGGCCACTTCGGAATGGAGCGATGTCGAAGATTAGTTCTTCGCTTCTGAAGTTGTCGGGAGAACCAAATACAACCTCTAGTACTAGAGAGCCCATACAGCGGGCCTCGACGCCTAGTATCACTCCTTTAAAGGTGGTATTGCTTTGGTTGATTCTTGACGAGTCTATCCCCATTTTGCGGACATTGTCCTGATATATCAGGTTTAGACTACTGCCACCGTCCATAAGGACTCGGGTGAGATGGTATCCATCAATTATTGGGTCGAGCACCAAGGTAGCCGATCCTTCGTGCCGGATACTAGTGAGATGATCCCTGCGATCAAAGGTGATCGGGCACACCGACCAGGGATTGAATTTGGGGGCGACGGACTCCACAACATATACGCCTCGGAGTGCGCGTTTGCGCCTTCTCTTTGGAATGTGAGTTGCGTAAATCATATTCATTGTTTTGACTTCTGGTGGGAATTGTTTCTGTCCCCCAGTGTTTGGCTGGCGAGGCTCATCCTCGTCTTCACTTGGCGTCTCCCTCCCCTTGTGTTCGGCATTTAGCTTGCTGGCCTGCTTGAAAACCAAGCACTCTCTGTGGGTGTGATTTGCAGGTTTTTCGGGGGTGCCATGAATCTGACATAACTTGTTTGCAATCATATTTAGGCTGGAGGGTCCATCTCTGCTGCCTTTAAATGGCTTCTTCCGTTGACCGGGTCGAGAGCCCCTAAATCCGGCAATGACCGTCATGTTATCTGGGCTGTCTTCATTGTTTCGACGCTTGTTTTTATTGCGTCGCGGCTTCCCGTTGCCATCCCTGACTTCGGATGTGCCTGGGTCGCTGGTGCCACTACGGGCCAGCCAACTGTCCTCGCCCGCACAAAAGCGGGTCATAAGGCTTGTTAAGGCTGTCATTGTCCTTGACTTTTCCTGGCAGAGGTGTCTAGCAAGCCATTCGTCCCGGATACTGTGCTTTAAGGGCGCTAAGCCTTCGGCGTCCGGGCCGTCGACGATTTGATTCGTCTTAGTAAGAAATTTGTTCCAAAGTTTTCGGGCTGACTCTCCGGGCTGTTGAATTATGTGACTTAAGTTGTCTGCATTCGTAGGTCGGACATAGGTCCCTTGAAAATTGGCCCTAAAAGCATCCTCAAGTTCTTCCCCCCTTCCGATTGAGTTTTCAGGGAGGCTTTTCAACCAGTGTCGAGCTGGTCCTTTCAACTTGAGTGGTATGTATTTAATGGCGTGGAGATCATCTCCGTGGTCCATGTGGATGTGAAGGATAAAGTCCTCAATCTAGACCCCAGGGTCTGTCGTTCCGTTGTATGCCTCCATATTCACGGGTTTAAATCCTTCCGGAAATTCATGGTCCATCACCTCATCAGTGAAGCACAAGGGGTGCACGGCACCCCTGTATTTGGACGCGTCGTGGCATGCTGTGGACGGTTGTTGTGTTCGGTGCTGATTCCTAGCTGGTATTCGATCAATGTGATCGTCTTGGTATCTCTGATCCTGTGCCGAAGCGCGCTTCCTAGCTCCATAAATGTACCTGCCATACCGGACTTTTTGTCCAGGAGCTCACGTAAATCGTGTGCTGACTTGTGTGCAGCATCATTAGCCGTCCTGTCGCGCCCACGGGGTGGTCGGTCCAGCTGATCGGCCATTTTTGGCTGAATGGGCTCTATGGCCTCGTCGTCGAACTCGGGCAGCGGCTTGCGATTTGGATAGCTCTTTGTGTGGCGATCGCCACTGTATTTCTCTTCAGTGTCTAGCACCTTGCTCCATATGCGATTGAGCATATCCTGCGCGGCCTTAAGCCTTTGCTTCTGCTTCTTTAAGCACCTCGCGGTGGCAATAAGTCTTCTGTGGAGGTTCTCTTGTTCCAAGTGTCTTTCTCGGATGATGAGTGCGTCATTGTTCGGACTGTTCTCCTCTCCGGAGACAGGTTGATGAATTTTACCCTCGGGATCGGCGTCATGTGACGTCAGCTCCGGACTATGTTCATCGTCCCCTTGCTCATCGTGCTCCATTGCTGGGTCCATGGGGTCGTTGTTTCCTTTGGAGTCGACCGGGGTATTATTCTTTCTTGCGCTGTTGCCGCTGTTTTTACCGTGGCGGGATTTAGAGCGGCGCCTATGGCGTCGCTTTGGTGGCATATCGAGGGGATTATCCTTCATTGCATCATCACCCTCGCCTTCTTTTGGCGTGTCCACCATATATATATATATCATATGATGAGGTGGCAGTCCAGTGCCCAGTGGGCGGTTGTTCCTGTTATTCTCCTGCATCGTCGTAGATAATGTCGACGTCTTCGGAGTCGAAATCGAGCGTGTCGGTTAAGTCATCGACAGTGGCTATGAAGTGGGTGGTGGGTGGGGAACGAATTTCTTCGTAGTCCGCTTCCCACTCGAGTCGGACATAGTTCGGCCAAGAGTCTCCCGACAGGGAAAGAGACCTTAGTGAATTTAGCACATCACCGAAGGGCGAGTGCTGAAAAATATCCGCGGATGTGAACTACATGACCGGTGCCCAATCAGATTCGATAGGCATGGACGTACGCAGTTCGGATCCTGTAGCCGGAGATGAGTCCGAAGGCCCGACGATACCGACCTCATAGGAGGTGGGATCAGTGTTCGGCTCCAACGCCGATAAGTGTGCGGCCTCCGTGGCGGGGTCCATCCACCCGTCCTCGGATGGCGCGATCTGCTCTGGATTGATTCCCGGGGCCACCGCAGGCGCGATCTCCCGAACACTGTCTGATGGCAGATCTAAGTCATGCTCGTCGTGACTGCTCGGCGCACCTGACTCAGGCTCGAATCCATCGAAGATCAAGTCTCCGTGGATGTCGGCAGTATAGTTCAAGCTTCTAAGCCTGACCTGATGGCCAGGGGCGTAGCTATCGATCTACTCCAGATGGCCAAGCGAGTTGACCCGCAGTACGAAGCTGCCGAATATGAAGATCTATCTGGGGAGGAAAACCTCCCCCTGGAACACGTCGTTGAAGATGATTGAAGGAGCCATCAAGCCCTATCGCGACGGCACGGTGGGACTCTCAGTGAACCAATGTCGGTGTAAAAACCGGCGGATCTCGGGTAGGGGGTCCCAAACTATGTGTCTAAGGCTAATGGTAACAGGAGGCGGGGGACACGTTGTTTACCCAGGTTTGGGCCCTCTCTATGGAGGTAATACCCTACTTCTTGCTTGATTGATCTTGATGATATGAGTATTACAAGAGTAGAGGCTAAACCCTAGAAGCTAGCCTATGATTATGATTGTTGTTGTCCTATGGACTAAACCCTCCAGTTTGTATAGACACCAGAGGGGGCTAGGGTTACACAGAGTCGGTTACAAAGAAGGAGATCTACATATCCGGATTGCCAAGCTTTCCTTCCACGCAAAGGAGAGTCCCATCCGGACACGGGACGAAGTCTTCAATCTTGTATCTTCGTAGTCCAACAGTCCGGCCAAAGTATATAGTCCGGCTGTCCGAGGACCCCTTAATCCTGGACTCCCTCACCCGCCTGGTGAGGACGCTCCTGAGGAGGCCTTGTGTCGTCCACCTCGTGAGGCTTGGCCACTCGCGAGGGTCTGGAGTGTTGGTTGACGAAGACGGGCCATAATGGGGCACTGGTGGGGCCATGCCGTGGGCCACAGGTAGGAAAGTCTGGGGAACCCCGTTCCTAGAACGCCGACAGTAGCCCCCGGGCCCAAGGCGCGCTCGGACTTGGCTTAGCGGCGATGCCAAAGGGCAAGTGTGGAGAGCCGCGGGCCCCAACAGCCGGCGGCCTTGGTAGACACATGGCAATTGACTGGACGTGGGCGTCTCCGCTTCCACACGCGGCCTCGGCAACTGCCCGACCTGACGAGTCCCTACTGCATGCAAAAAGGGTTATCATTACCTACGATCATGGAGGTCAACGGTAGGCCTCCCTTGGGCTATAAATGAGAAGGGGTGAAAGCCCCCGTTGCACATCTCTTCCCATTCCACTCGCTTCTCGTCCCTCGCTCCATTGCTTGTAGCATCCCCCATGGTGCCCGCAAAGAGGTTTTCAGCCGCGGAGAAGGGGAAGGCTCGCCGGGAAGGGCCTGGCTGTCCTTCGCCAAGCGCGGACGCGGTCGCCCTCGCAAGCACTCCGCGACCCCCGCCGTGGCTCCCTGCGGCCGCGGCGGTGGCCCTTCACATGGTGGGGGCCGCCCATGTCGAGGCAGCCCGGTTGGTGGAGGAAGGCGTGCTGTGGCCGCGCGGCCTCCCCGGCCGTGCTTCCACTCGGCGGAGGTGCTGCCAGAATTTGTTGTGTGGTTGGAAAACCCGGACGGTAACTAGCTTTAGCCCGCGTTTCTTCGTCGGCGAGCTGCCGGCCGCTAGCCCAGGCGGGCTCTGGTTGCAGGCAGATAGCTGCTACAGCGGGCCTCGGTCGCGGTGGAGGTCTCCGTCGTCGACAATGCAGCCTTGGCCCGAGGTTGGCAGACGTTTGCCTCCGTGCGTGGTCTAGGCAGGCGGTGCACCCTCCACTTCAAGTATGATGGCGACGCGACCCTCTACGTGAGGGTGTTCGGAGAGGATGGCCGCCGCGTTGGGTGCTGCCCTGAAGACAACGACGGTGACGAGGTGCTCGATCTTGGCGTCGTTCGTGACAAGGGTGAAGGCGAACTTGCTCTCGGCGGCGACGGCGGCTCGTCAAGCTACGGTGGCTCGTCAAGCTACGGCGGCTCTTCCTCCAGCGACAGCTCCTCCAGTGGCGGCTATGATCAACCGCCATGCCGCCGTGCCCGCCTTGAGGGCTGCAGCGGGTCATCCCATCGCCATGATCCGGTGAAGCGCGAGGTGGGGTCTGGCTGAGCTTAGGAGGTCGTCGTAGATCCCTCCTCACGAACTGCTGCAAGGCGCGTGCTGCTTTTATTTCATTTTCCTTCCTTCCTGCATTGAGTGAGACAAGTATGGGGCCCCATGGGGGCGTGCAACAAACTATATATGATTTCCTAGTTAACATGCTGCATTTATTGTTCCTCTGTTGTGTCATGGCGTCATTGTTGTACGTTGGCGTGTAGGAGAAACTTAGCTTGGCACGCTTGAATTAGTTTTCGCATCACGAGCTGCTCGCTTCAGGCCTTGCCGGGCGCCTTAGGAGCTGCAAAAAACTCATTGAGGGAATATAATTTTCCGAACCCTGGTCGCAAGGGCTGCCGGCCGTGGCCCGGAACTTCGTGTCACGGTACCCGAGGGGCACGGACTGAGAGGGGTGGTCCCGCTCTGAATTCAAAGAGAGTGCCTCGTGAAATCAGAAGAAAAAAGGCTCGCGAGGGCACCCGTATAGCCCCCTCACGAGGTATGCGAGAGAGAGCAAGTCAGACAAAGAACTGAAGACAGAAAATGGAGGCAGAAGGTGATGGAACAGAACAGGCAAAGAACACCCGAAGCAACTTCAATCAAGTTTCAATCTAGGAAGAGCAAGCCAACTGCAGAAAGCAAATGAAAAGCCGCGTCTGGCACCTAGTCTAGTCTTCAAGTCTTCTCACCAGCGCGGAGCTAAGTGCTGCCACTGGGTGTGGGAGGGAGCCTCCGAGGCCGAAGGGCGGCACTCCTGAGACTCTGGGCATGTACAGCCCCACTCATTATTACGTGAGAGTATCACGAGTGGCGAGCTTCACAAGCACTGGGCCTTCTTCACAGGCACCGGGCCTTTCTTTAGGGGTAGAACTTCCAGAGGTGCTGGATGTTCCAGGCGTTCTGGATGGGTACCCCGTCCTGGGTCTCCAGGCGCGCGGCGCCAGGCCTGGAGACGTGGACGACCTTGAACGAGTCCTCCCGCATGGGAGCTTATGCAGCCCTTCCCTGGAGAGCACCCGCCTCAAGACGAGGTCACCCACCTCGAGCGTCCTGGGGCGGACGCTGCGAGAGTGATACCGCCCCAGCGCCTACTGGTATCTTGCTGCCCGTAGCGCGGCTTCACGGCGGCGTTCCTCCCCCAGCACGAGGTCCATCCCCCGCATGGCTTCCTACTGCACCTCATCAAACTCTAGGACCCGCGTGTAGCGACGCCTGACCTCGTGAGGGAGAACCACTTCTGCTCCGTAGACATGGAAGAACAGGGTCTCGCCCGTTGGCTTGGTGGCGTTGGTGCGGATGGACCACAACACAGACTGGAGCTCGTCGTGCCAGCCCCTGCCGTAGGCCTCCAGCTTCTTCTTGAAGGTCCTGGTCTTGAGGCCCCTTAGGACCTGCGCGTTGGCACGTTCAGCCTGGCCGTTGCTCCGGGGGTGCTCCACCGAAGCATAGCAGATCTGCATTCGAAGGTTAGCACAATACGTCTTTAAGAGATTGCTAGTGAACAGCGAACGTTGTCGGTGATGATGCGGCTAGGGACCCCAAACTGGCTCACGAGGCCTTTTATGAACTTGACCGCGGAGCCGGCTGGGATGGTGCGGATGGCTTCCACCTCCGCCCACTTGGTGAACTTGTAGATGGCGACGTAGAGGTAGCGGTAGCCCCCAGGCACTCGAGGGAATGGGCCCAAGATATCCAGCCCCCAGACCGCGAACAACAACAAGCGCGGGATGGTCTGTAGGCCATAAGCTGGCTGATGGATCTGCTTAGCATGGAATTGGCAGGCCTCGCAGGACTTCACCAGCTCGGTCGCGTCGTTGAGTGTCGTAGGCCAATAGAATCCAGTACGAAATGCCTTGCCGACGAGGGTCCATGACGACGAGTGGTGTCCGCAATCTCCACCGTGTATGTCGGCCAGCAGCTCTTTCCCCTGTTCCCTGGAGATGCAACGTAGGGAACTGTCACACCCTAGCTAGTTCATGCATTAGAGTGTTGCATCATGTCTTTTCCATTCAACAGAAACTTGAAATGGGGATGACAGAACCCCCAGCCCCCTCTGAAACCAACTAGGGTTTACCAAAAATAATTTCAATGAACCTGAAATGCCCTTCTAAAAAGTCCACCCTTCTTGTTTTGGGTCAGAACCTCTGACAAAATGGGTTCACATTTTTCTAGGACAACTAAGGTCATTGGATTAAATCATTACCTATTTGCTTTTGGGCATTTAAATGCTATAAAATATTTTAAATGCCCAAATAATTATGGAAATAAGTGTGGCTTGTTGGATATAATCTGAACAGAGCCTATCATTATTTACAGGATTTTTGAAAGTGGCTAGGTATTTTTAGAAAAGCCCAACACTTACAGAAAAATAGAAAAAGCAAAGGGAAATAAAGAGAGAGAGAGAGAGAGAGGGCCGGGACTTACCTGGCAGCCCAACAGTCGGGCCACCTAGCCGGCCCAGCCCAGCAGCCGCTCCAGTGAGCTGCTTACGTGGCCATGCAGGCAGGCAGGTGCTCGACGGTGGCTCTAGCGCGGGCCACGCAGCTACTCGTCGCCCTCCTTCCTCCCCTCGCCGCCCTACTGGCCTGGACGACCTCCAGGTCACACCCCGAACCCTCTGGACACGCCCATTCTCCCCCTACCTCTCTCCCTCGCTCTCCACCGTCGTGGCCGACGCTACCGCGCCCGCACCACCACGAAGCTCGCGCTCTCCGTCGTCCCTGCACCGTGACACCGTGTCCAGGAGCTCCGCAACCCTCCTCTCCTTTGAGCTAGCCGAGCCCCGAGTGCTTGCTTGCCCCGAGGCCTCTGCACCAACCTTGTCCGACCCCGCCACCGCCGGAGATCCGTTTCGCCGTTGCGGCCGCACCAGCTCGTCCCCGACCGCGCCGTCTGCTCCTACATGGCCGCCTTGAGCCCAGCTACCTCCTCCCCCTTCCCTTTCTCTCTCTCGTGCACCACAGCGAGCAGACGAAGCTTCACCGCACGCACCGCCACCGAGCTCGTCGCCGACGTGACTCCGGCCACCCACCAGCCACACCACCGTGTCCAACACACTCACCGCACTCGCAGGCACCCAACGTGCCACTCCACGCGCCTCGCCATGCCCCGTAGCCTTGGGTACGACCTTGCCCGAACTCTGGCGACCGCCAAGGTCATCGCCGGCGATGTTCCCGGCCACCCCGAGCTCCACCACTGCCACCAAATGACGCGGCTCGCTCCCCACGTCCCGTAGATGCCCTCCGCCGCCCTTTTGGTCGCTGGAGCACGGAAACGCACTTCCACCGCCGCGTTTGGCCTCGCTGGCGGCTAAACGCCGACGGGTTTGACCCCGTTAACCTTTGACTAGGCGGGCCCAGGTTGACTCCCCCCTGAGTCTATGACAAGTGGGGCCCGCTCTGCTAATTAACTTACATTAGCACTAACTAAATTTATTTAGTTTAAATAACTACTGACACGCGGGACCCACTGGTCAGTTTGACCTGGACCAGCTCCGTTGACCACTGACGTCATCCTGACGTAATGCTAACGCAGTAAATTATTTACTGGAATTATTCTTACACAGGAAATTCCAAAAAATACCACAAACTTCAAAAAATCATAGAAATTAATCTGTAGCTCCAAATGCAAAATGTTATATATGAAAAATGATCAGAAAAATCCAATCTATCCATCTGTACTGGTTTCATGCATGTTTAAGCAAGCTAACCTTCTGTTTAGCATAGAACAAGATAAAGCACTTAAAAGGGCCACTTATGAGTTTGAAACTTGAATCCTTGGTTCAAAATGGTTCAAACCCATCTGGTCTTAGTTATATTAGCCCAATACACTCATTTTGCCATGTCTCGTGCATGCATCATATTGTTGCATATTGTTTGGTGATGATTGTGTGTGGGTGCTCTCTGCGGCAGATTCTGCCCCCGAGGAGTACCGTGATTACCCCAACGAAGAACAATACCAGTGCACCGACCCATCAGGCAAGCAACCAACCATTTGATCATATCGATACAGTCCCATGTTCTCGCTTCTGCTGTCTTTTACTACATTAAGACAACGCCATTCAAACTGCTGCGGTAGTTGAACCCATTTCCTCTGCATGACCTGTCATTGCCACAGTAACTAGATGAAACCCACTAGCATGTGTAGGAGTTGATTGAGCCATCTATATGTGTTGTTCCTACCTTGCTATGCCTACTATTCTTAGAGTCATGTCAGGTCTGGTTCATCTGGGTGATGGGCTAGAGTGAAATGATGATGTCAGTATGAGAGTGATGTGTTGAACACGATTTGGTAAAGGTATCGATGAGAGGCCATGTAGAAGTACATGGTGGGTTGTTTCATTGAAGCCGTCCTTAAGCACTGAGATCTGTATGTGTGATTTAAGATTCAGCTACTACCATACATTGGGCCCTGAAATATGACCCCGCTCAACTTCTTATCCACTCTAGTCCTCTGTGCAGGAGTTGTAAGTAGTTTCTGGTGTTTGTAGTTTACTGGAGGCCGTGGACAGCGCTGACCACGGGGTGGGCTGTGATGCGGTAGGTACGTGGCACCGTGTACCGGATGCCCATTAGGTATCTCGGGAACCCTGCACACATCGTTTGGGGCCATATGTGGAAACCTCGGCCGGAATCCCTGCGGATGGAACCTAAATAGGCGATAAACCTGGACTAGAGACTTAGGAGTTTAGGTAGGTCGTGGTCTACACCCATGTCGGCTTTCGCTTGAAGTCTGCCGAGCACATGTCGTGTGCAGACGCTAAGTGGTGGAAACATGTATGAGGAAGTACACCCCTGCAGGGTCAACATCATCTATTCGAATAGCCGAGTCCGCGGTAAAGGACTACTTGGTTGCCTATACATTTCATAGAAAAGTAAATGGAAACTACTAAAAGCCTCAAGATAAGCGTGAGTGCCGAGGATGGCTCTTCCGTGGGAAGACGGAGGTGGATCCTCGGTAGTGTATTGAAGTGGTGAGAAGTGGACTCGAGTGCGCAAAACCATTTCAAGATGGACTCTCGTAGGATAGCTTAGCCAAGAGTCAAAGCTGGCTTGCTGCAATAACCCCACCAACCTTCTTGATAATGTGCATGTATGTAGGATCTGATGTAAGTCTTGTTGAGTACCTTTGTACTCATGTTGCTTTAATTTACGTTTTACAGAAGACGCTACAACCCCTTCTGATGGGTTCTTCGTAGACGTTGACATCAATGAATAGGCTGAAGCCCAGGTGGTGATCCTGAGCTCATGAAGGACCATGTAGTATAGCCAAGCTTACCCAAGCCTCTTTTATTTTACAAGTTGTCTGTACTCATACAAGTAACTTCCGCTGTTGGCTTGTATGCTTGTATGACTTGAATGTGGGTCGTGTGACCCGTACTTGTGTGTATGATATGTATGGCTCTCTGAGCCTTTAAATAAAGTACTTGTGTTGTAGAGTCATGTTGTGATGCCTTGTTGTATTTGCACATATCGAGCATATTGTGTGTATGATTGAAATGCTTGGTATGTGTGGGATCTGACTATCTAGTTGTTTATCCATAGTAGCCTCTCTTATCGGGAAATGTCTCCTAGTGCTTCCACTGAGCCATGGTAGCTTGCTACTGCTCCGGAACACATAGGCTGGCCGGCATGTGTCCTTGTTCGTTCCTGTGTCTGTCCCTTTGGGGAAATGTCACGCGATGAATACCGGAGTCCTGTTAGCCCGCTACAGCCTGGTTTACCGGAGTCCTGCTAGCCCAGTGCTACAGCCCGGATTCACTCGCTGATGACCGACACGTTCGATGCTGGCTCATGGATGCCTGTCCCTGTAGTCTGTGCCACTTTGGGTTTACGACTAGCCATGTCAGCCCAGGCTCCTTATCATATGGTTGCTAGCGACACTATCATATACGTGTGCCAAAAGGCACAAGCGGTCCCGGGCAAAGGTAAGGCGACACCCGTGGGAATACCGTACGTGAGGCCGCAAAGTGATATGAGGTGTTACATGCTAAATCGATGTGGCATTGAGTCGGGGTCCTGACAGTGTTGGCATTAGAGCCGGAGTGCCTGTAGGTTCTCCAAGCCAAACTGGTCGATGTTGAGTCTAGAAATGCTTTAGTTATATGTAGGGGAATTTATTGTGGGATGGAACATAAGGCTCTTTTACTCCTTTACCTCATGCTGTCGGGAAACTGATCCACGAACACCTATGGGACCGGCGGACCGAGCCCCTTTCGGTTCGGCGGGGGCGTAGGTCGCACAAAGAGCAGATCGAGGCAGAGCACACGAGCAGTTTACCCGGCTTTGGAGCTCTCCGGAGAGATAATACTCCTACTGCTGCTTGTATGTGTATATTGAGTTCTTGCTCAGGAGCGATGAGAGCTACCAGACCGAGCGTGAGAGTGTTCCTGGCTTTCGAATCAGCCGAACCCTTTCTACGTTGCGCATGGGCCTCCTTTTATATGCTAAAGGGGCACCGACAGGTGGCAACGCAGACAAAGGGCAAAAATGGAAAAAGAGATGCGGTAGGTACAACTACCTATACTGTAGGTACAGTGTATCACACCTAACTCTGACGGCAGGGGACAAAGGTATTAAATGCCCGTCTGTGTCGCCCAAACAGTGCAGAAAGAGACTGTCAGGGACGCCACCGATCGCCAGGATGGCCTTCTTGTCAGCGCCGCTTGCCACCGTGCACCCCTGGCTGCACAGCCTCTCTCCACGCGCGCCTGAAAAGGCCTCCAGGGCGACACGTTGCTGGATGTGCTGGAGCATGGGTGCGGAGTGGCCGCTTGTTGCGGCAAGTGCCTTGCCGCAGTCGTTGTCTTGTCGGGCCCGGGAGCTTGTCATTCACCGAGCCTTGCCGGGACGCGTGGCGCGTCACGGCAAGCTCTCTTCAGACGCCTTGGTTGGCCTTCCCGGCAAGCTCCTCTTGCCGGGGCCTTGTCTTCTTAGCTCGAATACTTTGTTCTTGAATGGCTTCCGGGCGAGCTACTCTTGCCGGGGTCTTGTCTCCTAAGGAGCCATGGAGGATCTTGGCGGTCACCTGGCAAGCCTTGCCGCGGGGTGCTGCGACTGCCCGTGCACGAGTTCGGGATACTAGGGTACCCCTACTCTAGTACACCGACACATGGCATCCTGATCTAAGTCAGTCCATTCTTCCACCGGGGGTTAAGGATTAGGATCTCTTCTCTCTATCAGGTTCACGTGTTACTAATCAGTAGTACCTTATAGGTTTGATGATTACAAACCTAGTTCAGTTATACTACCCTGTTATGTTGCTAAGTTGGACCCAGAACCTTGATATGATATTGCTGAGTGTCTATGCAATCTTTGCAAAATGTCTCAAAATCCTTTTGAGCATTTACAGCCGTTATGCTGTCCAAATTCTGCTAGAAATTCTAATGCCTTTGTATTATATCATGTTTCAGATGGCTTCCCGCCATCAGAATCAAGTGGTTCGTCTGACTCGATGCCTCGATGTACCTGGCCATACTGCTATGTTGGTCCGGGTAATGACCGAGGCTGGATACCGTTGGTATCCCGAGTACACCGTCGAGGAGCAGTATAGGGACTTCAATCAAAGTCAATACCTCTGCACCGTCAGGATATTTCGTAGCTATCCTGGCTCCACCGAACCCCTCCATTGCTCATATGGACTTGGGGTTACTATAGAGATGGCTGTGCAAGATGCTGCATATTCGATAATGACTATCATACGGGCCAGAACCTCCTTTCTCCGGAACACTGACTTCCGCTATATGCCGATGTCACTTCCTGGGCCAAAAGGTTACTTCACCGCTATCTACGCCGACTCTTCTCACGAGGATTCGCTGCTCCGCACCACCACACAGTTGCTTTAGGACAAGGACCGTGAAAACCGTGCCTTGCGATAGGAGCTGTTCAACTCCCATTCTGATCACTGGGCCACCTTGACTCGGTTTGCACCTGCTGCGCAAGCGGGGTATGTGGATATGCGGGATATCTACCCCGTGCGGTCTACTCTGCTGGACCGTATGGATTGGCGAGATGTAGGGGGCATCACTCCTCCCCGTGGTCCTCTACTGCCACGGTTTGATGGTCCCAGGCCACACCTGAGTCCTTATGGACCGCAGGCTCCATGGGATCAGCTGTTTCCGGATGATCACGTTCAGCTTCCAGGACATGGGGGTAACTTCTATGAGGATTACTACGGAAATGTCTGAGCTGATAGTAGCACCACTAGTATTGTAACAGTTATATCGTCCACCGTCCTGCGTGACTTGTGGGATATGACTTAGTGTGTACAACTTTCCGGAGGTGTAGAAAAATAATGTATAGGAGCTTGGGATGCCTCCGATGAGATGTAATCTTCCTTTCACCGTAGTAGTACTTCGTTTGGTCTTGTACTAAACCTTGTATGGTGTGTATGACGATGGAATAAAAGAAGCAGTTTCTGTATTTACCATGTCATACGGATGATCATCTTGCGTTCCGAGTTGTCCATTACATTCTACATTTCTATGTCTGAATCTTATCATTCTGGACTAAACCATTGTCTTGTTTTCCTAGGACGGTTAACACCCGCAACAACCCTACTCCCCCGGAGCAGGCCAAAGGCAGTGAAGTCAGGGATGCAAACCAGCCTCACCGTCCTTCTCTGGCCGAGGTTATGCTGGAGGCTGAGAGAAACAAGCGAGAGACCAACCGTTTGTTGGAGCGCATCAAACAGAACACAACACAGCATCACTAACTTGGTGTCGGTTAGCGACTTCATCAAGTTACATCCACCCACCTTCCACCACTCCGTCGAGCCTCTGGATGCCGATGACTGGCTTTGCAGCATTACTCACAAACTACGTTCGGCACTCGTAGCTGAGGCTGATAAGGTCACCTTTGCCGCATATCATCTCGAAGGCCCCTCCAGTCTCTGGTGGGAGAATTATGAAGCCATGCGCCCAGATGGCCATGTCACTACTTGGGCAGAATTTAGTGAGGCTTTCCGTGAATATCACATTTCGGAGGGTCTTATGGACCGTAAGCGTGATGCGTTCTGCAGTTTCACGCAAGGTCGACTCTCTATGGAAGCTTACAGCAGGGAGTTCGGTAACCTAGCATGCTATGCCACTGAAGAAGTCTCCGTCGATGCCAAGAAGCAGGCAAGGTTCCGCAAGGGACTTAGCCCCGAGCTTCGCCGAGATCTCCATCTGCATGAGTGCACCTCCTTTCAGAAGCTTGTGAACAAAGCCATCAGTGCTGAGACGGGTCAGACTAATTTCGAAGCAACATGAAAGCATGGACGTGACTTGGGTTACTCATCCGGTGCTGGACCACAGAAGCGCCGGGTGTGGGTGCCTAACACTGCCCTGCCACCTAGGTTCACACCGCGGACATCCTATTAGGCGCCTCGTCCAGCTCAGCAATATGCACTAGCTAAGCCCTATGGTGGGCCAACCAACAATGCTCCTCCACGCACCAGCTCCGTGACATGCTTCAAGTGTGGGGAATCGGGCCACTACATGCGTGAGTGTCCCCAGACCAACCCCAACCAGTCTGGAAAGGCTGTTGGCCGTGGCAAGCCAGTAGGGAAGGTGTACTATGCCAAGCCGGCCACCACTACACGTGGCCATGTGAATTGTGTCTTAGCTAAAGAGGCTCAAGAGGATCCCAACGTTGTTCTCGGTACGCTCCTTGTTAATTGCCACCCGGCATCTGTTCTTTTTGATACTAGAGCATCTCATTCATTTATATCTGAGAGCTATGCTCGTCTGCATAACACCAAATTCTGTGATATGCCCACCTCCATGGTAATTCAAACCCCGGGATCCAAATGGCAAACTTCTAGAGTAAGCTATGGGAATGAAATTTAGGTCGACAGACTTGTTTTCCTTGCATCATTGATAGCTCTCAAATCTTCGGATATTAATATCATCTTGGGTATGGACTGGATATCAGCCCATCATGCCAAGATTAATTGCTTCTCTAGTACTATTCAACTTACGCATCCTTCGGGAAAGATAGTCAATGTATTGACCCGAATAGCCAAGCGACAGCTATATTCTCTTAATGCCAGTCCTTTGCCAGACCTCGAAGACGTTCCGGTAGTCCGTGACTTTCCGGATGTCTTTCCAGAAGAATTGCCAGGTGTCCCACCTGATAGAGATGTCGAGTTCGTGATAGATCTCATTCCAGGAACTGTCCCACTTTCTAGAAGACCCTATAAGATGGCACCACTAGAACTAGGCGAGCTTAAGAAACAACTCGATAAGTCCTTGAAAAAGGGTTTCATCCGTCCTAGTTCATCTCCACGGGCTTGCCCCATCCTCTTCGTCAAGAAGAAGGATGGTACGAACTGGATGGTTGTAGATTATCGACCCGTCAACTTGGTCACAATAAAGAACAAGTATCCGCTCCCAGGATCAATAACCTGTATGATCAGCTCATGGATCCTCAGTCTTCTCTAAGATGGATTTGAGGTTGGGCTACCATCAAATCAAAATCAGGAATGGGGACATTCCCAAAACGGCCTTTGTTACTCGTAACGGCCAATACGAGAACACCGTCATGTCCTTCGGGTTAACCAACGCTCCAGCCACCTTCTCTCAGTTAATGAACTCAATCTTCATGGAGTATTTGGATAAATTCGTCGTGGTTTACCTCGATGATATACTCATCTATTCCAAGAACGAGGAAGAACATGCCGAGCATCTAAGGCTAGTGTTGATGAAACTTCGAGAGCATCGCCTTTATGCGAATTCTCTAAATGCGAATTTTGGTTGCCAGAAGTGACCTATCTAGGACATGTAATTTCTGGTAAGGGTATTGCTCTCAATCCCGAGCAAGTTCAAGCTGTCATTAATTGGACTCTGCCTGAATCAGTCAAGCTAGTTCGGAGTTTCCTTGGCTTAGCAAGCTATTGTCGCCGCTTTGTCGAGAATTTCTCCAAAGTTGCTAAACGTCTAACTGAACTCCTCAAGAAAGACAAAAAGTTCGAGTGGACCCCTCAATGCGAGCACAGTTTTTAGGAACTGAAAAGATGCCTGACTTCTGCTCCCGTATTGATACCACCAGACTTCTCTAAGGACTTTGTTATCTATTGCGACGCCTCGCGGCAAGGACTAGGTTGCATTCTCATGCAAGATCGACACGTAATTGCTTATGCTTCACGGCAATTACACCCACATGAGGAAAACTATTCTACTCATGATCTAGAGCTTGCAGCTGTAGTCCATGCACTCAAAACCTGGCGACATTACCTCCTCGGTAATCATTGCGAAATCTTCACTGATCACCAAAGTCTGAAGTACATATTCACTCAACCGGATTTGAATCTCAGGCAAAGACGTTGGGTCGAGTTGATCACAGATTTTGACTTAGGGATAACTTACACCCTAGGAAAAGCCAACGTCATGGCTGATGCGCTAAGTCGTAAATCTTATTGCAACAATCTGATGTTGCAACAAAGTCAACCACTTCTCCATGAGGAACTTTGGAAGCTTAACCTTCACATCGTTCCTCAAGGATTCCTTCCCACCTTGGTGGCGAAACCTACTCTTATGGATCAAATCATCGCTGCACAAAAACGAGATAAAGGGATATCTCGGATCAAGGAGAACATTGCTAGCGGGGATGCTAAATGTTTCTCTACAAATGATCATGGTGTTGTGTACTTCGAGAACCGTCTAGTGGTTCCCAAGAACCAACATCTACGGCAGTTGATCCTTAAGGAGGCTCATGAATCTCCTCTCACCATTCATCCTGGTAGCACTAAAATGTATCAGGACCTACGCCAGAGGTTCTGGTGGACTAGGATGAAGAGATACATTGCTCAGTATGTTGCTAATTGCGATGTCTATCGTCGTGTACAAGCAGAGCATCAACAGCCTGCTGGCACCCTTCAACCCTTAGCTATTCCTGAATGGAAATGGGATAAAATTGGTATGGATTTCATTACCGGTTTTCCCAGGACCAAGAGAGGGAATAATGATATCTTCATCGTTATCGATCGTCTTTCCAAAGTGGCCCATTTCTTGCCTCTTCGCGAGAGTATAACCGCTAGTCAGCTAGCAGACTTGTATATCTCCCGAATAGTGTCTCTCCATGGCGTTCCACTAGAAATTAACTCGGATCGAGGAAGTCTCTTCACCTCTTGATTTTGGGAAAGTTTCCAAAATGCTATGGGAACCCGCCTTTCCTTTAGCACCGCCTTTCACCCTCAATCAAGTGGTCAAGTAGAACGAGTCAACCAGATTCTAGAAGACATGCTTCGAGCTTCTGTTATCTCATTCGGAATGGATTGGGAGAAATGCCTTCCATTTGCCGAATTTGCTTATGACAACAGCTATCAATCTAGCTTGGGTAAAGCCCCTTTTGAAGTTCTCTATGAACGCCTCTTAACTGGTCAGAAACTGGGGAAAGATAATTCTTTGGCCCGGATATAATCCAGGAAGCAGAAGAGCAAGTTCGCATTGTTCGTGAAAAGTTGAAAACAACACAATCTCGTCAAAAGAGTCAATATGACCGAAAACATAAGGCTATGACTTTTCAGGTTGACGAGAAGGCTTACCTTCGGGTTACTCCTCTGAAGGGAACCCATCGCTTCGGTATCAAAGGCAAATTGGCTCCTCGCTACATTGGACACTTTCGCATTCTTGCCAAAAAAGGAGAAGTTGCCTAGCAATTGGAACTACCTCCGCATCTCTCCATAGTCCATGATGTCTTCCACGTCTCTCAACTCAGGCATTGCTTCTCGGATCCTATCTGTAGAGTGGACCACGAAGCGCTTGATCTTCAAGATAATATCACGTATCGAGAGTACCCCGTTCGTATCCTCGATCAAGCTGAGCATACCACTCGACGTCATAATATCAAGTTTCTCAAGGTTCAATGGTCGCACCATTTTGAGAAAGTCGCAACTTGGGAATGCAAGGATCGTCTTCGACTCAAGTATCCCGCCTTCTTCCCGGAGGATCCTAAATCTCGGGACGAGATTCTTTTGAGTGGGGGTGAGTTGTCACACCCTAGCTAGTTCATGCATTAGAGTGTTGCATCATGTCTTTTCCATTCAACAGAAACTTGAAATGGGGATGACAGAACCCCCAGCCCCCTCTGAAACCAACTAGGGTTTACCAAAAATAATTTCAATGAACCTGAAATGCCCTTCTAAAAAGTCCACCCTTTTTGTTTTGGGTCAGAACCTCTGACAAATTGGGTTCACATTTTCTAGGACAACTAAGGTCATTGGATTAAATCATTACCTATTTGCTTTTGGGGATTTAAATGCTATAAAATATTTAAATGCCCAAATAATTCTAGAAATAAGTGTGGGCTGTTGGATATAATCTGAACAGAGCCTATGATTATTTACAGGATTTTTGAAAGTGGCTAGGTATTTTTTGAAAACCCCAACACTTACAGAAAAATAGAAAAAGCAAATAGAAATAAAAAGAGAGAGAGAGGGACTTACCTGGCAGCCCACCAGCCGGCCCACCTAGCCGGCCCAGCCCAGCAGCCGCTCCAGCGAGCTGCTTGACATGGCCAGGCAGGTGCTACCTCTTGAGCACTGCGTTGGATTTCCCCAAAGAGGAGAGGATGATGGAGTAAAGTAGCGTAAGTATTTCCCTCAGTTTTCGAGAACCAAGGTATCAATCCAGTAGGAGACCATGCACAAGTCGCTCGTACCTGCACAAAACGATAGCAACTCGCAACCAACGCTTAGGGGTTGTCAATCCCTTCACGGTCACTTACGAGAGTGAGATCTGATAGAGATAATATTTTTGGTATTTTTGATAGATAGATACAAAGTAAAAAGTAAAGGCAAAGTAAACACAAAGCAAGTAAATAATGTGATATAGATTGATATGATGAGAATAGACCCGGGGGCCATAGGTTTCACTAGTGGCTTCTCTCAAGAGCATAAGTATTCTACGGTGGGTGAACAAATTACTGTTGAGCAATTGACAGAATTGAGCATAGTTATGAGTATATGTAGGCAATGATCATGTATATAGGCATCACGTCGAAAACAAGTAGATTGTATAGATTCTGCATCTACTACTATTACTCCACTCATCGACCGCTATCCAGCATGCATCTAGAGTATTAAGTTAAAAATAGAGTAACGCCGTAAGCAAGATGACATGATGTAGAGGGATAAATTCATGCAATATGATAAAAACCCCACCTTGTTATCCTTGATGGCAACAATACAATACGTGCCTTGCTGCCCCTTCTGTCACTGGGTAAGGACACCACAAGATTGAACCCAAAGCTAAGCACTTCTCCCATTGCAAGAACTACCAATCTAGTTGGCCAAACCAAAAAGGATAATTCGAAGAGACTTGCAAAGATAACTCAATCATACATAAAAGCATTCAGAGAAGAATCAAATATTTCCATAGATAATACTGGATCATAAACCAACAATTCATCGGTCTCAACAAACACACTGCAAAAAGAAGATTACATCGAATAGATCTCCACGAGAGAGGGGGAGAACATTGTACTGAGATCGAAAAAGAGAGAAGAAGCCATCTAGCTACTAGCTATGGACCCGAAGGTCTGAAGTAAACTACTCACACTTCATCGGAGGGGCTATGGTGATGATGTAGAAGCCCTCCGTGGTGGATGCCCCCTCCGGAGGAGCTCCGGAACAGGCCCCAAGATGGGATCTTGTGGATACAGAAGGTTGCAGCGGTGGAATTAGGTTTTTGGCTCCTGTTCTGATTGTTTGGGGATACGTAGGTATATATAGGAGGAAGGAGTACGTCGGTGGAGCTTCGAGGGGCCAACGAGGTAGGGGGGCGTGCCCAGGGGGGGCGCACCCTCCACCCTCGGGACCTCCTCGGGCACTACTTGGAGTAGGGTCCAAGTCTCCTGGATCATGTTCGGTTGGAAAATCACGGTTCCGAAGGTTTCATTCCGTTTGGACTCCGCTTGATATTCTGTTTCTTCAAAATACTTAAAAAGGCAAAAAACAGCAATTCTGGGTTGGGCCTCCAGTTAATAGGTTAGTCCCAAAAGTAATATAAAAGTGGAAAATAAAGCCCAATATAGTCCAAAACAGTAGGTAAAGTAGCATGGAGACGTATCAGGCATCCCCAAGCTTAATTCCTGCTCGTCCTCGAGTAGGTAAATGATAAAAAAAGAATTTTTGATGTGGAGTGATACTTTGGCATAATTTCAATGTAAATCTTCTTAATTGTGATATGAATATTCAGATTTGAAAGATTCAAGACAAAAGTTCATACTGACAGAAAAATAATAATACTTCAAGCATACTAATCAAAGCAATCATGTCTTCTCAAAATAACATGGCAAAAGAAAGTTCATCCCTACAAAATCATATAGTTAGGCTATGCTTCATTTTCGTCACACAAAGATGTTCCCAACTTCTATACCCCCGATGACAAGCCAAGCAATTTCTTCATAATTAAATAATCTCAAACTTTTTCAACCTTCACGCAATACATGAGCGTGAGCCATGGATATAGCACTATGGGTGGAATAGAATATGATGAGGGGGATTGTGTGGAGAAGACAAAAAAGGAGAAAGTCTCACATTGACGAGGCTAATCAACGGGCTATGGAGATGCCCATCAATTGATGTCAAAATGAGGAGTACGGATTGCCATGCAACAGATGCACTAGAGCTGTGAATGCTCAACAAAAGAAAACTAGTGGGTGTGCATCCAACTCGCTTGCTCACGAAGACCTAGGGCATTTGAGGAAGCCCATCGTAGGAATATACAAGCCAAGTTCTATAATGAAAAATTTCCACTAGTATAAAAAGACAACTTATGAGACTCACTACATGAGGAACAAGGTGCTACTTTGAAGCACAACATATGAGACTCACTAGATGAAGAACAAGGTGCTACTTTGAAGCACAACTGTGGAAAAAGAGATAGTAGCATTGCCCTTTTTTTCTTTTTTTTCTTTTTTGGGCCTTTTTTGGCCTTTCTACTTTTTTTATTTGGGCAATGCTCTAATAATGATGATCATCACACTTCTATTGATTACAACATAAGGATTACAACTCGAAACTTAGAACAAGATATGACTCTATATGAATGCCTCCGGCGGTGTACCGGGATGGTGCAATGAATCAAGAGTGACATGTATGGAAAATAATGCATGGTGGCTTTGCCACAAATACGATGTCAACTACAAGATCATGCAGTGGCAATATGACAAAAGTAATGTATGTCATGATGATGATGGTGGAAGTTGCATGGCAATATATCTCGGAATGGCTATGGAAATGCCATGATAGGTAGGTATGGTGGCTGTTTTGAGGAAGATATAAGGAGGTTTATGTGTGATAGAGTATATCGTATCACGGGGTTTGGATGCACCGGCGAAGTTTGCGCCAACTCTCAAAGTGAGAAAGGGCAATGCACGGTACCGAAGAGGCTAGCAAAGGTGGAAAGGTGAGAGTGCGTATAATCCAGGACTCAACATTAGTCAAAAGAACTCATACACTTATTGCAAACATTTAGAAGTCATCAAAAATTGAAGTACTACGCGCATGCTCCTAGAGGGATAGATTGGTAGGAAAAGGCCACCGCTCGTCCCCGACTGCCACTCATAAGGATGCACAAGCCAGGTACACTTCATGTTTCAAATTTGTTACACAACTTTAACCATACGTGCATGCTACGGGATTTGCAAACTTCAACACAAGTATTTCTCAAATTCATAATCACCCAACTTGCACGACTTTGATATTGTCACCTCCATATCTCAAAACAATTATCAAGCATCAAACTTATCTTAGTATTCAATTCACTCAAAAGAAAGTTTCACATATCTTGAATACCAAGTATATTAACATTAAGCAAATTACCATGCTATCAACGACTCTCAAAATAATCTAAGTGAAGCATGAGAGATTAATAGTTTCTTTAAAACAAATCCACCACCATGCTCTAAAAGATCTAAGTGAACTACTAGAGCAAAAATTATCACGCTCAAAAGATATAAGTGAAGCACTATGAGCAAAACTATCAAGCTCAAAAGATATAAGTGAAGCACATAGATTATTCTAACAAATTCCAATTCATGTATGGCTCTCTCAAAAGATGTGTACAGCAAGGATGATTGTGGTAGACTAACTAGCTAAGACACAAATAAAAGAGGGGATGCCTTCCGGGGCATCCCCAAGCTTTGACTTTTTGGTGTCATTGGATTATCTTGGGGGTGCCATGGGCATCCCCAAGCTTAGGCTCTTGCCACTCCTTGTTCCATAATCCACCAAAAGAATCCACCCAAACCTTGAAAACTTCACAACACAAAACTCAACAGAAATCTCGCGAGCTCTGTTAGAGAAAGAAAACAAAAGACTACTTCAAGGTACTGTAATGAACTCATTATTTATTTAAATTGGTGCTAAACCTACTGTATTCCAACTTCTCTATGGTTTATAAACTAATTTACTAGCCATAGATTCATCAAAATAAGCAAATAACACACGAAAAACAGAATCTGTCAAAAACAGAAAAGTCTGTAGCAATCTGTAACTAACGCAAACTTCTGGTACTCTGAAAATTCTACCAAAATAGGAAGTCCTGGACAATTTGTTATTGATCAGAAGCAAAAAGAATCAACGCAAAATCACGTTCCTGTGATTTATCATAACTAAATGCGAGCGCGCAAAGTTTCTGTTTTTCAGCAGAATCAAATCAACTATCATCGTAGGTTATCCTATAGGTTCTACATGGCACAAACACTAATTAAAACATAAAACCACATCCAAATAGAAGGTAGATGGATTATTTATTCCTAAACAGGAGCAAAAACAAAAAACACGAAATAAAATTGGGTTGCCTCCCAACAAGCGCTATCGTTTAACGCCCCTAGCTAGGCATAAAAGCAAGGATAGATCTAGGTATTGCCATCTTTGGTAGGCAATCCATAAGTGGCTCTCATGATAGATTCATATGGTAATTTTATTTTATTTCTAGGGAAGTGTTCCATACCCTTATTTAAGGGAAATTGGAATCTAATATTCCCTTCCTTCATATCAATAATTGCACCAATCGTTCTAAGGAAAGGTCTACCAAGAATAATGGGACATGAAGGATTGCAATCTATATCAAGAACGATAAAATCTACGGGCACATAATTCCTATTTGCAACAATAAGAACATCATTAATTCTTCCCATAGGCTTTTTAATAATGGAATCCGCAAGATGCAAGTTTAGAGAGCAATCATCAAAATCACGGAAATCTAGCAAATCACATAAAGTTTTGGGGATAGTGGAGACACTACCACCCAAGTCACACAAAGCATGAAACTCAAAATGTTTAATTTTAATTTTAATAGTAGGTTCCCATTCATCATAGAGTTTTCTAGGGATAGAAACTTTCAACTCAAGTTTTTCTTCATAAGATTGCATCAAAGCATCAACAATATGTTCGGTAAAGGCCTTATTTTGACTATAAGCATGAGTAGAATCTAGCACGGATTGCAACAAGGAAATACAACCAATCAAAGAGCAATTCTCATAATTAAATTCCTTGAGATCCAAAATAGTTGGTTTAGCAACATCACAATTTTTTTTATTTCAATCCCACTTTCATCAATTTCATCATCAAGATCTAGAAACTCCGAATTCTTAGAACGCCTTCTAGGTAAAAGGAAGATAATCTTCAGATTCATCAAGATTCATATTGCAAAAGAAAGATTTAATGGGGGACACATCAATAACTTTTAGATCTCCATCTTGATTTTCATAGGAATTCAGTTTAGCGGCCATCTCATTGACTAAGGTAGCTTGCATATCCGAAATTTCAGCGGTCATCTTTTCAAGACGAGCAATTTGGGCCCATATACCATCAAATTTTTTAGACATATCATCGAGTTCTTTTTTCATAAAGCTCATAAAACTTTTTTGTTCCTTAAGTTCGTTTCTAAAGAAATTATTGTGCTCAAATTGCAAAACCATAAACTTTCTAACATTGCTTTCGATCTCCTCTAGCCTTTTAAGGTGAGGGTCACCAAATCTAGGTAGAGCCATCGCAACAAATAGGCAAACTAACACACGAGCAAGCAGAAAGGCAACGAGAAAAGGCAAACAGGAAAGAGAGGAGGAGATTGGGAAAGAGAGGGCAAATAAAATGGCAAGGGTGAAGTGGGGGAGAGGAAAACGAGAGGCAAATGGCAAATAATGTAATGGGAGAGATAGGGATTGCGATGGGTACTTGGTATGGTTGACTTGCTTGCGTGAGCCTCCCCGGCAACGGCGCCAGAAATTCTTCTTGCTACCTATGGAGCACTGCGTTGGATTTCCCCGAAGAGGAGAGGATGATGCAGTAAAGTAGCGTAAGTATTTCCCTCAGTTTTTGAGAACCAAGGTATCAATCCAGTAGGAGACCACGCACAAGTCCCTCGTACCTACACAAAACGATAGCAACTCGCAACCAACGGTTAGGGGTTGTCAATCTCTTCACGGTCACGTACGAGAGTGAGATCTGGTAGAGATAATTTTTTTGGTATTTTTGATAGATAGATGCAAAGTAAAAAGTAAAGGCAGAGTAAAAACAAAGCAAGTAAATAAAGTGATATAGATTGATATGATGAGAATAGAACCGGGGGCCATAGGTTTCACTAGTGGCTTCTCTCAAGGGCATAAGTATTCTACTGTGGGTGAACAAATTACTGTTGAGCAATTGACAAAATTGAGCATAGTTATGAGTATATCTAGGCAATTATCATGTATATAGGCATCACGTCCAAAACAAGTAGATCGAAACGATTCTGCATCTACTACTATTACTCCACTCATCGACCGCTATCCAGCATGCATCTAGAGTATTAAGTTAAAAATAGAGTAACGCCGTAAGCAAGATGACATGATGTAGAGGGCTAACTTCATGCAATATGATAAAAACCCCATCTTGTTATCCTCGATGGCAACAATACAATACGCGCCTTGCTGACCCTTCTGTCACTGGGTAAGGACACCGCAAGATTGAACCCAAAGCTAAGCACTTCTCCCATTGCAAGAACTACCAATCTAGTTGGCCAAACCAAAAAGGATAATTCGAAGAGACTTGCAAAGATAACTCAATCATACATAAAAGAATTCAGAGAAGAATCAAATATTTTCCATAGATAATACTGGATCATAAACCCACAATTCATCGGTCTCAACAAACACACCGCAAAAAGAAGATTACATCGAATAGTTCTCCACGAGAGAGGGGGAGAACATTGTATTGAGATCCAAAAAGAGAGAAGAAGCCATCTAGCTACTAGCTATGGACCCGAAGGTCTGAAGTAAACTACTCACACTTCATCGGAGGGGCTATGGTGATGATGTAGAAGCCCTCCATGGTGGATGCCCCCTCCGGCGGAGCTCCGGAACAGGCCCCATGAGGGGCCCACGAGCTAGGGGGCGTAGGTATATATAGGAGGAAGGAGTACGGCGGTGGAGTTCCGTGGGGCCCACGAGCTAGGGGGTGCGCCCAGGAGGGCGCCCTCCACCATCGTGACCTCCTCGAGCACTACTTGGAGTAGGGTCCAAGTCTCCTAGATCACGTTCGGTTGGAAAATCACGATCCCGAAGGTTTCATTCCGTTTGGACTCCGTTTGATTTTCTGTTTCTTCGAAATACTGAAAAAGGCAAAAAACAGCAATTCTGGACTGGGCCTCCGGTTAATAGGTTAGTCCCAAAAGTAATATAAAAGTGGAAAATAAAGCCCAATATAGTCCAAAACAGTAGGTAAAGTAGCATGGAGCAATCACAAATTATAGATACGTTGGAGACGTATCAGCAGGCAGGCAGGTGCTCGACGGCGGCTCCAACGTGCACCACGCAGCTGCTCGCCGCCCTGCTTCCTCCCCTCGCCGCCCTGCTGGCCTGGACGACCTCCACATCGCGCCACGACCCCGCTAGACACGCCCATTCTCCCCCTACCTCTCTCCCTCGTTCTCCACCGCCGTGGCCGACGCTGCCGCGCCCGCGCCACCGTGAAGCTCGCGCTCTCTGTCGTCCCTGCGCCGTGCCACCGTGTCCAGGAGCTCCGCCGCCCTCCTCTCCTTCGAGCTAGCCGAGCCCCGAGCGCTCGCTTGCCCCAAGGCCTCTGCACCAACCACGCCCGACCCCGCCACCGCCGGAGATCCCTTTCGCCATCGCCGTCGCACCAGCTCGTCCCTGACCGCGCCATCTGCTCCTACATGACCGCCGTGAGCGCAGCTACCTCCTCCCCCTTCCCTTTGTTGCTCTCGTGCACCACAGCGAGCACACGAAGCTTCACTGCATGCACCGCCGTCGAGCTCGTCGCCGATGTGACTCCGGCCACCCACCGGCCACACCACCGTGTCCAACAGACTCACCGCACTTGCAGGCGCCCAACGCGCCACTCCACACGCCTCGCCGTGCCCTGTAGCATTGGGTACGACCTCGCCCAAACTCCTGCGATCGCCAAGGTCATCGCCGGCGATGTTCCCAGCCACCCCGAGCTCCACCACTGCCACCAAACGACGCGGCTCGCTCCCCGCGTCCCGTAGATGCCCTCCGCCGCCCTTTTGGTCGCCGGAGCACAAAAACGCACTTCGACCGCCGCATCTGGCCTCGTCGGCGGCTAAACGCCAGCGGGTTTGACCCTGTTGACCTTTGACTGGGCGGGCCCAGGTTGACTCCCCCTTGAGTCTATGACAAGTGGGGCCCGCTCTGCTAATTAACTTAGATTTGTACTAACTAAATTTAGTTAGTTTAAACAACTACTGACACGCGGGACCCACTAGTCAGTTTGACCTGGACCAGCTCCGTTGTCCACTGACGTTATCCTGACGTAATGCTGACGCAGTAAATTATTTACTGGAATTATTTTTACACAGGAAATTCGAGAAAGTATCACAAACTTCAAAAAATCATAGAAATTAATCTGTAGCTCCAAATGCAAAGTGTTATATATGAAAAAGGATCAGAAAAATCCAATCTATGCATCTGTACTGGTTTCATGCATGTTTAGGAAAGTTAACCTGCTGTTTAGCACAGACCAAGATAAAGCACTTAAAAGGGCCACTTATGAGTTTGAAACTTGAATCTTTGGTTCAAAATGGTTCAAACCCATCTGGTCTTAGTTGGATTAGCCCAATACACTCATTTTGCCATGTCTCATACATGCATCATATTGTTGCATATTGTTTGCTGATGATTGTGTGTCGGTGCTCTCTGTGGCAGGTTCTGCCCCCAAGGAGTACCGCGATTACCCCAACGAAGAACAATACCAGTGCACCGACCCATCAGGCAAGCAACCAACCATTGGAACATATCGATACAATCCCATGTTCTCGCTTCTGCTATCTTTTACTGCATTAAGACAACACGATTCAAACTGCTATGTGCTTTGGTAGTTGAACCCATTTCCTCTGCATGACCTGTCATTGCCACAGTAACTAGATGAAACGCAATAGCATGTGTAGGAGTTGATTGAGCCATGTGTATGTGTTGTTCCTACCTTGCTATGCCTGCTATGTTTAGAGTCATGTCAGGTCTGGTTCATCTGGGTGATGGGCTAGAGTGAAATGACCATGTCAGTATGAGAGTGATGTGTTGAACACGATTGGGTAAAGGTATCGATGTGAGGCCATGTAGGAGTACATGGTGGGTTGTTTCATTGAAGCCGTCCTTAAGCACTGAGATCTGTATGTGTGATTTAAGATTCAACTACTACCATACATTGGGCCCTGAAATATTACCCTGCTCGACATCTTATCCACCCAAGTTCTCTGTCCAGGAGTTGCAAGTAGTTTCTGGTGTTTGTAGTTTACTGGAGGCCGTGGACAGCGCTGACCGCGAGGTGGGCTGTGATGCGGTAGGTACGTGGCATAGTGTACCGGATGCCCGTTAGGTATCTCGGGAACCCTGCACACATCGTTTGGGGCCGTATGTGGAAACCTCGGTTGGACTCCCTGCGGATGGAACCTGAATAGGCGATAAACCTGGACTAGATACTTAGGTGTTTAGGTAGGTCGTGGTCTACACCCACGTCGGCTTTCGCTTGAAGTCTGCCGAGCACATGTCGTGTGCAGACGCTAAGTGGTGGAAACATGTATGAGGAAGTACACCCCTGCAGGGTCAACATCATCTATTCGAATAGCCGCGTCCGCGGTAAAGGACTACTTGGTTGCCTATACAGTTCATAGACAAATAAATGGAAACTTCTAAAAGCCTCAAGATAAGCGTGAGTGCCGAGGATGGCTCTTCCGTGGGAAGACAGAGGTGGATCCTCGGTAGTGTATTGAAGTGGTGAGTAGTGGACTCGAGTGCGCAAAACCATTTCAAGTTGGAGTTTCGTAGGTAGCTTAGCCAAGAGTCAAAGCTGGCTTGCTGCAATAACCCCACCAACCTTCTTGATAATGTGCATGTATGTAGGATCTGATGTAAGTCTTGCTGAGTACCTATGTACTCATGTTGCTATAATTTACGTTTTACAGAAGACGCTACAACCCCTTCTGATGGGTTCTTCGTATATGTTGACATCGATGAATAGGCTGAAGCCCAAGTGGTGATCCTGAGCTCATGAAGGACCATGTAGTATAGCCAGGTGAGGGAGTCCTGGATTAGGGGGTGTCCCGATGGCCGTACTATAGCCTTTGGCCGGACCCCTGGACTATGAAGATACAAGATTGAAGACTTCGTCCCGTGTCCGGATGGGACTTTCCTTGGCGTGGAAGGCAAGCTTGGCGATACAGATATGTAGATCTCCTACCATTGTAACCGACTCTGTGTAACCCTAACCCTCTTCGGTACCTATATAAACTGGAGGGTTTTAGTCCATAGGACGAACAACAATCATACCATAGGCTAGCTTCTAGGATTTAGCCTCTCTGATCTCGTGGTAGATCTACTCTTGTACTACCCATATCATCAATATTAATCAAGCAGGAGTAGGGTTTTACCTCCATCGAGAGGGCCCGAACCTGGGTAAAAACATCGTGTCCCTTGTCTCCTGTTACCATCCGCCTAGACGCACAGTTCGGGACCCCCTACCCGAGATCCACCGGTTTTGACACCGACATTGGTGCTTTCATTGAGAGTTCCTCTGTGTCGTCATCTTTAGGCCCGATGGCTCCTCCGATCATCAACAACGATGCGGTCCAGGGTGAGACTTTTCTCCCCGGACAGATCTTCGTATTCGGCGGCTTTGCACTGCGGGCCAATTCACTTGGCCATCTGGAGCAGATTGAAAGCTACGCCCCTGGCCATCAGGTCAGATTTGGAAGTTTGAACTATACGGCTGATGTCCGCGGAGACTTGATCTTCGACGGGTTCAAGCCACAGCCGAGCGCGCCGCACTGTCATGATGGGCATGATCTAGCTGCTGCTGAACAGTGCCCTGGGGGCCGCACCAATGCCCGCTCCGACCCTTAGTTCGGAGCCGATTGCGCTGATCGAGGATGGGTGGCTGGTGTCCGCCTTGGGGGCTGCGATCTCTACGGCAATTGAGCCGAACACCAACCCTGTCCTTTGCGAAGCGCGTGACTCCAAGGCACCGGACTCCTCTCCGGACTCCGAACCTTCCGCGCCCCTGCCAATCGAATCCGATTGGGTGCCGATCATGGAGTTCACCACCGCGGACATCTTTCGGCACTCGCCCTTTGGCGACATCCCGAATTCACTAAAGTCTCTCTCTTTATCAGGAGAGCCCTGGCCGGACTATGGTCAGGAAGGTTGGGATGTGGACGACGAAGAAATTCAAAGCCCACCCACCACCCACTTCGTAGCCACTGTCGATGATTTAACCGATATGCTCGACTTAGACTCCGAAGACATCGACGGTATGGACGACGATGCAGGAGACGACCAAGAACCAGCGCCTACAGGGCACTGGAAGGCCACCTCGTCATACGACATATACATGGTGGACATCCCAAAATATGGGAATGGCGATGGATCAACGGAGGATGACCCCACCAAGAAACAGCCTAAGCGTCGGCGTTAGCGGCGCCGCTCTAAATCCCGCCACAGAAAAAACGGCGATTCCGGCACGGGAGACAATAACACCCCGGACAGTGCTGAAGAAAACCCCTCTGGTAGGATTTAGTGTAGGAGGATGGAGAAGCCAGCCCTCACGAGAGAGCTGTAGACAGAGAGGTAGAGGACGATAATTACATGCCTCCCTCCGAAGACGAGGCAAGCCTCGACGACGACGAATTTGTCGTGCCTGAGGATCCCGTCGAACAAGAGCGTTTCAAATGTAGGCTTATGGCCACGGCAAGCAGCCTCATGAAAAAGCAGCAACAGCTTAACCTGACCAAGACTTGCTAGCTGACAGATGGACTGAAGTCCTTGCGGCCGAAGAGTATGAACTCGAACGCCCCTCCAAGAGCTACCCAAAACGCAGGATGCTACCCCGATTAGAGGAGGAAGCACCTAAACCTACATCACCAGCGCATGATACGGCCGACCGGCCACCTCGTGGCCGCGACAGAGAGGCCTCTCGGCCCTCCACTCAAGCTGCACCACGGCGCCGCTAAAAAACTACCAAGGCACGGGGAAATGCGCCAGACCTGCGAGATATACTGGAGGACAAGGAAAGGCAAACAAGATTGATCTACGGATTGCATGGGCGCCTCACTACACGTGACAATAACCGTCATGCCGGATACACCAAATATGGCCGAGCCGAACACAGCAGACAAAGCTCATTTGAGCTATGTCGTGATATAGCCCAGTACAGGGGCGCCGCACACCCACTATGCTTCACAGATGAAGTAATGGATCATCAAATCCCCGAGGGTTTCAAACCCGTAAATATCGAATCGTACGATGGCACAACAGATCCTGCGGTATGGATCAAGGACTACCTCCTTCATATCCACATGACCCGCGGTGATGATCTACACGCCATCAAATACCTCCCACTCAAGCTTAAAGGACTAGCTCGGCATTGGCTTAACAACTTGCCAACGGAGTCAATTGGTTGTTGGGAAGACCTGGAAGCCGCATTCATCGACAACTTCCAGGGCACCTATGTGCGACCACCAGATGCCGATGACCTAAGCCACATAATTCAGCAGCCAGAGGAATCGGCCAGACAATTCTGGACACGGTTCCTAACCAAGAAAAATCAAATCGTCGACTGTCCAGATGCAGAGGCCCTTGCAGCCTTCAAACATAACATCCGCGATGAGTGGCTTGCCTGGCACCTAGGACAGTAAAAGCCTAAATCCATGGCAGCCCTCACAACACTCATGACCCGCTTTTGCGCGGGAGAGGACAGCTAGGTAGGTCGTAGTAAAAACATGACCAAGAGCCCTGGTAATTCGGATACCAAGGACAGTAACGGCAGGTCGCATCGCAACAAGCACAAGTGCCGCATTAACGGTGATAATGCTGAGGATACGGCAGTCAATGCCGGATTTAGAGGCTCTAAACCCGGTCAGCGGAAAAAGCCATTCAAAAGGAATAATCCGGGCCGTCCAATTTGGACCGAATACTCGATCGGTCGTGCCAGATACACGGCACCACCGAAAAACCAGCCAACCACACCAATAGGGATTGTTCGGTGTTCAAGCAGGCAGGCAAGTTAAATGCCGAAAACAATGACAAAGGGCTGCATAGCGATGACGAGGAGGAGCCCCGACCGCCGAACAATAGAGGACATAAGGGCTTCCCCCCACAAGTGCGGACGGGGAACATGATATACACAACCCACATACCCAAAAGGGAGCGGAAGCGTGCACTAAGGGACGTATATGCGATGGAGCCAGTCGCCCCAAAGTTCAATCCGTGGTCCTTCTGCCCGATCACTTTTGATCGAAGGGACCACCCCACTAGCATCCGCCATGGCGGATTCGCCGCATTAGTTCTAGACCCAATCATTGACAGATTTCACCTCACCAGAGTCCTGATGGACGGCGGCAGCAGCCTGAATGTGCTTTATCAGGATACAGTGTGCAAAATGGGCATAGACCCCTCAAGGATTAAACCCACAAAAACGACCTTTAAAGGCGTCATACCAGGTGTAGAGGCCAACTGTACAGGCTTAGTTACACTTGAAGTGGTCTTCGGATCCCCGGATAACTTCTGATGCAAGGAATTATCTTTGACATAGTCCCGTTCCGCAGCGGCTGTCACGCACTGCTCGGACGAACCGCATTTGCAAAGTTCAATGCGGTGCCGTACTATGCATACCTCAAGCACAAGATGCCGAGCCCTCGAGGAGTCATTACCGTCAACGGAAACACCGAACGCTCTCTCCGAATGGAGGAGCATATGGCGGCCCTCACGGCGGAAGTACAAAGCAGCCTCTCAAGGCAATTCTCGAGTCCGGCTATTCAACGTCCGGACACCGTCAGACGCGCCCGGAGTAACCTACAACAAGACCACCTGGCACGTTCCGAGCACGCGTAGCAATGCGGCCCCAACCCCTGCCCTCGCAAAATTGTGAAACCAGTACTACGCGTACATAATTACGCTCTGGAAATACCATGGGCATAGGGGGAGGGGCATGACCACGGCAGGCCCAGAATGTGGCTCAACTGCACTAGGGGCTCCCGATTGTGTCATTCTTTTGTTTTCTTACTTTCAGGACTCCGTTCTCAAGAAGCCCTGTCCGGCAGTAGAATCGCTGAACACACGATGCAACAGCCAGGGAAGCAGAAAGCTACGTCGAGTGTCCAGGTGGTCTCTATAACGAGCAGTATACTTGTTTCACATATCATCCCGCTGCTCGCCCCTGGAGGGGGACAGATCAAATAGTCCTGTCCATTGCTTATCGCACTATTTGTATCGTTCTGCTTTTACCGCAACCTTTTTGAATAAACAATACATAGCTTCTGCCTATTATTGCATTCCTTTTTTTATGTATATATGTTCACTTATGACATGTTGCATCCGTACACTTTGGTACGGCCAAATACACCAGGGGCTTAAGTACCCGAAAATATGGTGTGATAAGTCTGAACACTTTCACAAGTGTGGCACCCCGAACTTATAGCATTATATGCATCGGCTCCGAATCATGTCTTGGGTCAATAGTTGGGTTTGCCGGCTCCCATGTTTTGGTACCTTACATTCCGTTATATCGGCTAAGGTAGCGCTGGGAGAACCACTGCGATTGTGCCCCGGTTGAGCTGGGTTAAGCACCTCAGTGGAGAAAGCTAAAACTGACCATCATGATAGGGCGAGAGCCGGTCGCTGTTCGAGAGGTTTTCGAGTCCCTAAAGACTTATGCCGCTTAGAGCGAGGAGTCGGCTTTGTCCGGCCAAGGCGTGGATAGCGCCCCGAACTCGGTCTTCCGAATACTAGGGGCTTCGCCGAAATTTAAAATTATAGAATTCTATGGCTAAGTGAGTGTTCAAGCATTATAGTCCGGTTGCCTCGTTCGTTGCGTTGTCGCCTCCCTCGATGGACCCAAGAATGGGAAAAAGAGTGCTCAAGTTTATCCCGAACACCCCAGCACTCGTGGCATGGGGGCAGAAGCCGACGACTCGCCATCTCTCAAATTTAATAAACGGCCGCACATAAGGTAATATTTTAAATTCACAAGCGTTGCTTAGTGCATATGAACAAGTTTTCAGCGTACAGGATAACAAATGCGAGTTTACTCAAAAATTACATCTTTGGAGCATTCACCAGCTATAAGGCGGGCACCCAAGGACGCCCTCGTAATACATCTCGGGCTTGCGATATTCCCTGCCCGGCATTGGTCTGTCCGTCACAAGCAGAAGGAGCGCTTAATGACTTCAATCCATGGACATGCGTCCACCAGCCGCCTCACCAGCCCAAAGTAGCTCCCAGGCATAGCTTCCTTAGGCCACAGCCGAACTATGAGGCCCTTCATGGCCTATTCGCCCACCTTATGGAGCTCGACCAGCTGCTTCAGCTGGTCGCTCAAGGGCACCGGGTGTCCGGCCTCAGCATACTAAGACCAGAACACCTTCTCCGTCGAGCTCCCCTCCTCGGCAGATCTGCGAATGCTCCTGGAGAGCTCTGGATTCGGGTAAGTAACAAGTAATTCACTTTCACGTGCCTGCTTTGGATAAAGAATGCCTTACCCGCCGCTATCTTCTTCATCGCTTCAATTTCCTGGAGGGCTTTTTGGGCTTCGGCCTTAGCGGTTTTGGCGCTCTCAAGGGCCGAGGCGAGCTCGGACTCTCGAGTCTTTGAGTCACGCTCCAAACTCTCGTGTTTTTCCACGAGAGCCTAGAGCTCTTGCCACACCTCCACCAACCGCGCCTCCTGCTTCTCTCGCTCAGTGCGCTCCGCGGATGCATTGCTTTTGGCCTTGGACACCGCTTCCTTCAGGGTCGCCACCTCGTTCGTGGCCCCTGCAATACTCATGTTATTCCTGTCATTTTTTGCAACCACATCTTTTATATACTTCCATAAGGTATTACTTACCTTCCTTATCCTCGAGCAGCTTTTTGGCAAGGCCGAGCTCGTTCTCGGACCGCTCGAGGCTCTACTTCAATGCATTGACCTCCGTAGTCAGTGCGGTAGAGGTCAGCAGCGTAACCTGCATTCCCCATATTGACATACTTATGTTAGACTCCTGCGTACATCTTTTTAGATCCTCAGTTCGGCTTTTCTTTTCGAGCAGCAAACTGAGCATCAGGGGCTACTGTCTATGCGGTAATATTTTTACATATCTTAAATACATACCTCAAAGCCTGTTAGAAGGCTGGCACAGGCTTTAGTCAGCCCGTTCTTGGCGGACTAAACTTTCTGGATCACCACACTCATAACAGTGCGGTGCTCCTCGTCGATGGAGGCGCCGTTAAGCGCCTCCAGCAAATTATCCGGTGGCTCCGGTTGGACGGAGGTCACCAGTGTCGCAGTCTTGCCCTTCTTACGAAGGGGCCGCCTGCCGGACTCCGGAACCACTGAAGGTTCCGGTGCGGAGTCTGGCCCAGGGCCGGACTTAGAGCCCTTTGGGGTTTTATCCCCCTTGCGCCTGGAGTCCGGGAGGTTTCCTTGCGGCGCCTCCTGGCTGGGCCCCTTTTGGGAACCCACCTCGGCGTCATCCATAGCACGAGGAGAGGAGGCAGCCGGAAGTGAGGTGCTATTCACATCCGACGAATCTAGGGAGCCGCTCGTTGAAGCGTCGAGCCCGTCCTTGGGCGGGCTGCAGGGTTATATTCGGTGTTAGGAGATTCTGTACGACAAATGAAACGCCATGAGTTATTCTGGTATGTGGACACTGACGATGTCGCCGGGGGCTTAGCCCTCGGTGCCCACTCCTCTTCGCCGTCGTCGGCGTTGGTGGAGTAGTCCGGAGGAAGGGTCCTTCCCTTCATGGACCCCTCGGCCTCCCCAGTTGGGGCGGCCTTCCTTTTCTTCTCTCCCCCCGCTGGGGGAGAGGCCTCTTTTTCCTCCTCCTCTCCTTCGGGGGAGGAGTCCGCCTCGGAGTCATCGGACGACGAGTCCGACAACACCTTGCGCCGGGAACTCCTTCGAGTTCCCGTGGCCTTCTTCTTGGCCTTCTTCTCCGGCACCACGTGAGGTGCCGGAACAAGCAACCTCGTCAACCGGGCGTCCGCTGGGTCTTCTGGCAAGGGAGCCGGACAGTCAACCTGCCCGGACGTCTTCTGCCAATCCTGTCAAAGGCAAGGGAGTTTAGATCCTGCATAGAGTCAAACTATGGAAAACAAGAGTTCCGTAAAGGGTAAAGTAGCTTACCTTGCTGGCTTGACGCTGCGAGCTGAATCCGCGATATTCGGTAGCGGATGCTGGAGCCTCGGCGCCTGGAACAACACCTTCCAGGCATCTTCGTACGTAGTGTTGAAGAGCCCGCTCAAGGTTTGGTGCTGTGCTGGATCAAACTCCCACAAGCTGAAGGCCTGTTGTTGGCACGGGAGGATCCGGCGGATGAGCATGACCTGGACTATGTTGACAAGCTTGAGCTTCTTGTTCACCAGGTTTTGGACGCAGGTTTGGAGTCCGGTCAGCTCTTCCGAATTACCCCATGTCAGGCCCGTCTCCTTCCAGGAGGTGAGCCGTGTAGGGAAGCCAGATCAGAATTCTGGGGACGCCACCCATTTAGGGTCACGCGGCTCGGTGATGTAGAACCACCCCGATTGCCACCCCTTTATGGTCTCCATGAAGGAGCCCTCGAGCCATAGGACGTTGGCCATCTTGCCCACCATGGAACCTCCGCACTCCGCTTGGCGGCCTCCCACTACCTTCGGCATGACATTGAAGGTCTTCAGCCATAAGCCGAAGTGGGGCTGGATGCAGAGGAAGGCCTCGCACACGACGATGAACACCGAGATGTTGAGGATGAAATTCGGGGCCAAATCATGGAAGTCCAGGCCGTAGTAGAACATGAGCCCCCGGACAAATGGGTGAAGTGGAAAACCTAGTCCGCGGAGGAAGTGGGTGAGGAACACCACCCTCTCATGGGGCCTGGGGGTGGGGATAAGCTGCCCCTTGTCGGGGAGCCGATGCGCGATGTCGCTGGACAAGTATCCGGCCTTCCGCAGCTTTTTGATGTGCCCCTCCGTGACGGAGGAGACCATCCACTTGCCTCTCGCTTCGGACATAGCTGGGGAAGGTTGAGGCGAGATGTGCGGACTTGGGCGCTGAAGCTCGAGTGCGCGGAAATGGATGAGCAAAGGAGGAAGAAGGTGTCGGTAAAAAGGTGGATCCTTATCCCCTTATATGAACGGACGAAGCTATGCGTCCCCACCAGCCTGGTAAAACTCGCTTATCTCCCAAGCGCCGTAATCAATGGCGCGGTTAGGTTACCCACGCCCGTATTGATGAGAATCCCGGAATAAGGGGACACGATCTCTTCTTTGACAAAGACGTGCCAAGGAAACCGCCTCGCTAAATGCGCTGAGGTGGGACAGTAAAAACGATTCGAATAAAGGCTTGGCCGTGGTGTGATGTCACGCCACGGAATACGTTAGTAGATTGACTTTGTGTAAATATTATTCTCTCTATGGTGGTATGTGGAACTTATTTTGCAGAGACGGACACTATCCTTGTGTTCAAAATCTTCTATGAAGTATTCGGAGGAGGAACCCGCCTTGCAATGCCGAAGACAATATGCGCGCCGGACTCGTTGTCATTGAAGCCTGGTTTAGGGGCTACTGAGGGAGTCCTGGATTAGGGGGTGTCCGGATGGCCGGACTATAGCCTTTGGCCGGACTCCTGGACTATGAAGATACAAGATTGAAGACTTCGTCCCATGTCCGGATGGGACTTTCCTTGGTGTGGAAGGCAAGCTTGGCGATACAGATATGTAGATCTCCTACCATCGTAACCGACTCTGTGTAACCCTAACCCTCTTCGGTGCCTATATAAACCGGAAGGTTTTAGTCCGTAGGACGAACAACAATCATACCATAGGCTAGCTTCTAGTGTTTAGCCTCTCCGATCTCGTGGTAGATCTACTCTTGTACTACCCATATCGTCAATATTAATCAAGCAGGAGTAGGGTTTTACCTCCATCGAGAGGGCCCGAACCTGGGTAAAAACATCGTGTCCCTTGTCTCCTGTTACCATCCGCCTAGACGCACAGTTCGGGACCCCCTACCCGAGATCCGCCGGTTTTGACACCGACACCAGGCTTACCCAAGCCTCTTTTATTTTACTAGTTGTCTGTACTCAGACAAGTTACTTCCGCTGTTGGCTTGTATGCCTGTATGACTTGAATGTGGGTCGTGTGACCCGTACTTGTGTGTATGATATGTATGGCTCTCTGAGCCTTTAAATAAAGTACTTGTGTTGTAGAGTCATGTTGTGATGCCTTGTTCTATTTGCACATATTGAGCATATTGTGTGTATGATTGAAATGCTTGGTATGTGTGGGATCTGACTATCTAGTTGTTTATCCATAGTAGCCTCTCTTACCGGGAAATGTCTCCTAGTGCTTCCACTGAGCCATGGTAGCTTGCTACTGCTCCGGAACACTTAGGTTGGCCGGCATGTGTCCTTCTTCGTTCCTGTGTCTGTCCCTTCGGGGAAATGTCACGCGATGAATACCGGAGTCATGTTAGCCTGCTACAGCCCGGTTTACCGGAGTCCTGCTAGCCCAGTGCTACATCCCGGATTCACTCGCTGATGACCGACACGTTCGATGCTGGGTCATGGATGCCTGTCCCTGTAAGTCTGTGCCACTTTGGGTTTATGACTAGCCATGTCAGCCCGGGCTCCTTATCATATGGATGCTAGCGACACTATCATATACATGTGCCAAAAGGCGCAAACAGTCCCGGGCAAAGGTAAGGCGACACCCGTGGGAATACCATGCATGAGGCCACAAAGTGATATGAGGTGTTACATGCTAGATCGATGTGGCATTGAGTCGGGGTCCTAACAGGAAACGTCATTCGGCCGCTTCCGATATAACTCACCGTCTTGGATTTAGTAGGTCGTGGCCTGCTGGGCCACGTGCTCTGTGTCCTCCTCTTTCTCCGGCAGCGTCCCTTGCGTCAGGTATTCCTTGAATTCCTTGGTCCAGCTTCCTTCCCGAGGCTCCAGCGCCAAGAGTAGGCGCGCTCCCGAGGTCAGGCCACAGGTCGGGGCTCCTGTGGCAGGTGGTTGAGGGAGTTCTTCCCGAGGCTGTGCCGCTCTTTAAAGTGGTGGTGCCACTGACGGCTTGAAGAGTAGTTCCTCGAAAATGCCCGGCTCCTGGGGGCAGCAGTTTGGACGCCCTCCTGGCAATGTCATCAGCCTCTTGGTTGGTGCCGCGGGGCACATGCTGCAACTCCAGCCCCCAGAACTGCTTCTCCATCTTGCGTACTTCCATGATATATGCTTCCATGTGCTCGTCCTTCGGCTCGTACACCTTGTTGGAGAAGTTGACGAGGAGTTGTGAATCACCATTGATGACGAGGCACTTCACTCCCAGTACTACTATAGCTTTCAGGCCTGCTATGAGGCCCTCGTATTCGGCTATGTTGTTGGAGACCTTCTCGCCTTGCTGCAAATAGAGTTTTATGGCGTAGTAGAGCTTGTCCTGAGTGGTGATATAAGCACTGCACCGCCCACCGCGCCCTGCCGCGAGAAGGCACCATCGAAATACATGACCCAGCCATCTGGTGCCTCACTTCCTGGGGAGAAAGACCGATCCTCGCCCACCTTGAGCTCTGGTGCGTCCCTCCACTCTGCCACGAAATCAGAAAGTGCGGTTCCCTTGATGACCCTGGTTGTGCTGAACTCCAACTGAAACGCCTGCAGCTCGATGTTCCATTCAGCGACTCTCCCAACAGAGTTGGTGCTCCTGAGTACCCTTTCCAACGGGTAGACCGAGACACCTTGATGGGGTGACCTTGAAAGTAGTGACGCAGCTTGCACGAGGCCACCAAGAGGACGAGTAAGAGATTCTGAGGCATGGGTTACCGTGCTCTTCCATCCCGCAACACCGTGCTGACGAAGTACACCAACGCTCGACGAGGGTGGGGGTGCTGACATGGCCAGCGTCTTCTGGAGGTTGAGGCGCCTCCTGAGACAATGGAGCGCCCAGCGCCTGGTCGCTTGGTGGGGCCTCTTCAGCCCCGGGGGCATCGTCCTGCTGAGCTTGATCCCTTACTGCCATTGTCATGGTCCTCGCAAGGCTTTCCTGGTCTTATGTTGCCCTGGCGGAGGCTGTAGCTGGGCGGGACGCGGCCTTAGCCTGGCGCTCCTCCCGAACCACCACCAAGGCTGCGCTGGCAGAGTAGGGAGTGGCGGAAAGGTAGAGCACCAGGGGATCGAGAGGGCGCAGCGCCACCATCATGGGGGGAAGGGGGGAGGGGCTGGTCAGGTACTTCTTGAGGTCTTGAAACGCTTGGTCAGCGTCCCGTGTCCACTCAAATGGGCCCTTTTTCTTCATCAGCTTGAAGAAGGGTAGGGCGCGCTCCCCCATCTTGGAGATGAAGCATGCTAATGAGGTCACGCGACCGGCGAGCTTCTGCATTTCCCAAAGGGTTTGCGGTGGACTCATGTCTTCGATTGCCTTGACCTTCTCTGGGTTGGCCTCGATCCCCCTATGGGACACGAGGAAGCCCAGCAGCTTGCCAGAAGGGACGCCGAACACACACTTCTCCGAGTTCAGTCGCAGGTCTACCTGGCGGAGGCTCGCGAAGGTCTCCTTCAAGTCCTGGATCAAGGTCCTTGCCTCCCGAGATTTCACCACAATGTCGTCGACATAAGCCTTGGCGTTCCTCCCGAGCTGCTGGCCCAAGGCAATGTGCATCAGCCGTTGGAAGGTCACGCCCGCGTTGCGCAACCCGAACGACATGCAAGTGTAGCAGTACACCCCACATGGGGTCAGGAAGGCTGTCTGCTCCACGTCTTCTACCACCATCTTGATCTGGTGATAACCCGAAAACGCATCCAGGAAACACAACAGGTCGGACTCGGCGGTGGAGTCGACGATCTTGTCGACACGGGGAATCGGGAATGGATCTTGGGGGCAAGCCTTATTGAGGTTGGTGAAGTCGACTCACATGCGCTCCTTTCCTCCTTTTTTGGCACGACAACGGGGTTCGCCAGCCATTCGGGGTAGCAGACCTCGCGAATGACACCTGCTGCCTCCAGCTTGCGGGTTTCTTGGATGATGAAGGGCCGCTTCTCTGTGGACTGCCGCCTCGCCTTCTGCTTCACAGGGCGTACGTTGGGGTACACCTTCAGGTGATGCTCAATCACCCCCCTTGGCATCCCCACTAGCTGCTTGGGTTCCCACGCGGACACCTCCTTGTTCGAGTGCAAGAACTTCACCAACGCCTTCTCTTGGCCGGGGTCGAGGTCGGCACCTATGGTGAAGGTGGCTCCCGAGGACCCGTCTTCCTCAACTGGCACCTGCTTGGTCTCCGCCTTATCCTGAGTGAACAACTGCTTCTTTTTGGTCGGTGCAACTTCCTTGGCCTTGGAGGCGTCCGCGTCGGCGGGCTGCGCCGCCGCGGCGGCCTTGAGGGCAAGCTTGAGCGCCATAAGAGCCTCCTTGGTATCTCCAGCTATGGTGAGGACGCCATTGCTTCCCGGCATCTTCATGAGGTTGTAGGCCGGATGGGTTGCTGCCATGAACTGAGCCAAGGCAGGGTATCCGAGGATGGCGTTGTATGGGAGGCCTATGTGAGCAATTTCGAAGTCGCCCAGCTCTGTGCGGTAGTTGTTGTGGGTGCCAAAGGTCACGGGAAGGCGGATCTGCGCCAGGGGACTGGAGGAACCGCCTCCAACGCCTGAGAAAGGCTTGCTGAGATGGAGCCACTCCAGCGGTACGTGGAGGAGGCTGAAGGCCTCCACCTAGAGCACGTTGAGGCCGGCACCACCGTTGGTGAGGGTTTTGGTGATGGCCACGTGGCAGATGGTGGGCGTGCAGAGCATCGGGAGCATACCCCAGCAGGCGGTGGTGACAGGGTGATCTTCCGACTCAAAGGTCAGGTCGGCCTTGGGCGCCATCCAACCCGGGGGAGCTTCTTACCGCGCGAGGATGATGCTGATCTGACGAAAGAATGGCTTGGCGTGGCAGTCTGAGGGTGGCGCTTGTGAGCAACCGAGGAGCGCCGCCACTGCGCGGGGCATTGGTGCCGCGAAGCGTGCTTCAAAGAGACTGCACAGCTCCTCCCATGATGCCACCGTGGACCTGGGAAGGTTGAGCAGCCAGGCGCGCAGGACGCCAGTAAGGGCCATGGGAAGCCAGTTGTCCATGACCTTGTCGTTGCCCCCGGCCTTATTGACGGCCTCCTCGTACACCAGCAGGAAAACCACCGGGTCCGCCGTGCCGCCGTAGTGCGACGGCATCTCTGGCTTGAACTTGGGCGGCCACTGCACCCGCAGTAATGCGGGGGCCAAGGCTCGGAGCCCCTGGTCCCAGCACCGGCACCGGTCGACTGGGATGGAGGCGCGATGTCCGCCATGAGGGCGAAGCGCGATGTTGGCGGAGTGCGGGCCGACGGGAGGAAAGTTCTGGCGGACACCTACCTAGCACGCCAAATGTCGGATTTCGGGTTCCGACAAAACCCTTGAGATTCAAACACTGGGGTGCGCACAAAGATTTTCCCCTACTGAATCTCGCCCTCAGCCTCGCCGCAATCTGTAAGCTTAGCTCGATGAACTCACAACACAAGAGACACAAGATTTATACTGGTTCGGGCCACCATTGTGGTGTAATACCCTACTCCAGTGTGGTGGTGGTGGGTTGCCTCTTGGGCTGATGATGAATAGTACAAGGGAAGAACAGCCTCCTAAGGAGAGGTGTTCTTGTGCTTGGTGGATGCGAAGATGAACTGAGTTTGTTTCTCCCCCACTAGTTGTGGTGGCTAGTCCTATTTATAGGGGCCCTGGTCCTCTCCCCAAATATTGAGCGGGAAGGGATCCAACAACGGCCAATTTGAAAGGGGACAACTAGTACAAGCTATCCTGACTAAAGGTGGTCTTCCCCTGTCAAAGGCGATGGTGGTGACGCCGTCTTGGGCTCCATGATGACCTCCGTCCTGCCGTCCTGCTGGTCTTGGTCTTGTTGCACCAATATGGAAACCTTTGCCTAATGCCTCGGTACTCCGCGCCTGGGCTTGCCCCCTTATCACCAAAGGGGAAACGAGGACACTGCATGCGCTGGCGCCCGCTTGGTGCCTCCTGGCACCCTCCTGGCCTTTGTCGTCATGGCTTGCGTCACAGGAACCTCACGAGGTACCCCTTGCCCTGATCTCTCCGCCCCCTCGCAAGCCCGCCTAGTGAGGCCGCTCCTGAGGAGGCCTTGTGTCATCCACCTTGTGAGGCTTGGCACCTCACAAGGGTCTTGAGTGTTGGTTGACGAAGATGGGCCATACTGGGCCATTGGTGGGGCCACGCCGTGGGCTGCAGGCATGCAAGTCTGGGGACCCCCATTCCCAAAACGCCGACAATTATGGTTTGTTGTGTTCGGCCTAAACTTGATCAAACATTACAAAGTTTGACTTCAGTCAAATGTAATATGCGGAGTAAATAAAAATGGAGGGCTACTACGTCCATCCGAGTTGTTAGTCCACACCATTTTTTAATCAAAGTTAATAGCTGGACAAATAAAATTACAAGGGAGCTGGAGACAAAGTTGTGAGAAGGCTTAGAAATCAATACAAAACTTATGCTCTTAGTACCAACATCAATCCTTCTTCCAGGTAACATTTGGTTCATAGCCAATTGTGTGATAAAATTACACCAACGTGAACGACGACTGCGTCTCCAACGCAACCAAGGTGAACTGACGAAGGATATCATCTTTGTGGGTAACAAGCAAAGAGCACTGATGGAACACAACTTGTTTTTCATTGAAAATCGATCAGCTTCACCAGCCGACGCAACCATCAGGCGCAATCATGAGCATTGATAGGTCATCGTGGTGATGGATCATCCATTTGGCATCATGTTTGGGTGAGGCACCTATGAAGTTCGACAAATCCTCACTGTGGTCTATTTCTTCTCAGTAATCAAGCTCGAGGAAGGAAGAACCACGTGGCAGAGGACAGTGAGGCAGAACAACAATGGTCATCCAATTTTGTGCAGTTCCACTAAAATTGGGGAAGACATGCCCGGGTATGGAGATACGCATCACCGTTTCCAAAAATATAAAAAAGGGATATAGTAGTGTTACTTTGTTTTACAAGATTAACAACGATATCTCAATTGTCAATAAGAATTAATGAAAAGTACACCAACAAACAGAAGCATCATGATTATATTGATGGGAACTAAACCTGGATACCTGAGAAAAAAAAGCATTTCTTCATTTAACCAGTGATAGTATTAGATTAGCAGCAACAACAGGAGCATATGGATAATGACCGCATAGCCACCATGTACATTTTGTCGAAACAACATGTATACCTCCACCAAGGCATAAGTCACGACAACTTTTCGAGTGGCATTTCCGCTATAACAGTAGGTGATGTTGGACCAGCCGACGAACCCTAGCTAATATACATGGGGAGCTGGGGAGTAGCCACATAGAAGAAAACCAGCATGCAGCGACCTGGGGAGCTAGACCATTACAAGAAGTTATACCTCAGGTGGGCAAGATGTCGCTTAGGCGGACGGGAGGGATCTGCCCACACGACGGCAGTGAGCAAGGGTGCGGAGGACCTTCATCCACACCAGCGCGGGCTCCGAGAGGACGGTGCACATCGGCTTCCTCCATCGCTGATGGCGACTACGTCAATGCTGCACCTCCTAACCTTCCGCAGCGGAAGGGATTCGGCCGGATCTGTGACCACTGGTGAGGAGAGAGATAGAGTGGACACTGTCATCTTGTTTTGATACGGAGAGGGTGAGAGAGCGAGACGCGAGAAACCCTATCAAACAAGAGGCTATAATGGAGTAAAAAATCTCTCCATAGCAGTGGTTTTAAATAGAATACACGTGTTCCCGGAAAAAAGAAACGGAAACTGGCAGACAATTCTTTAACGTGAAGTCGCGCACACACACATAGACATAGACATGCATATCGGTGTTTATGTAAAATTCCATTTCCATCTCCATATCCAATCATATTTGTCCAACTGGCACAGTATTTATGTTGTTAATTATATACGCAGCAATATTAATGTACAACATCTCTTGTTTGCGGGCATCTGGACTGCTGCCACGGCCGCTCCTGACCAACCCGAATCCTCTTCATTAGCAGCGCGTGCTTCCTGCCCGAAACGGTTAGTGCCGCATTCATGCCCGGCCAGAGCGGACGTGAACACTCACTAGCACCAGCATTGAAGCGCCGCGCCGGCCAAGAGAGTGTCACCCGTGCCGCTTCCTGTTGCACATGACTGCTCCGCATTCAAAGGTCGCACTAGTCGGCCACAACATGCATGTAAAAAGTTCTTGGGAGTCCGTGCTACAGCTAGGTGTCCTCCCCCAACTCGTCAATCTCTTTCCAGTAGTGCTAGTACTCCATGGCGCGATCCATCGACAAGAAGGAAGGAAATTTATCATATACTTTGGCGCCGTCCGGACCGTCTATGAAACCCCTGTGAAGAACATGCGCGCTGCAGAGGCAGCCACGGTCGTCCTCGACGAACTCGTGGGCGAGGAGCTCAAGGAGCGCATCGGGCGGATGCGCGAGCTGCTCCATGCCGCCAACACCCAGCAGGATCCCCTCAACCAGCTCGCCAAGCCGGCGGGATACGGCTCTACCCGCCTTGGCGGACCCGGCGAACTTCTGCATACAGCTTCCTCGCCACCCGGCGAGGGGCACTCCGGCCGAGACCGGACTAGACGCAACCCGGCCACCACCACCATCGACGCTCTGGGCAACGAGCCTGCCCCAGAGACCCAGTGCGGACCCGGCCAGCTTTGCCGGCGTCCAGCTCCAACTGACCCGGCCACTCGGGGCCTGGCCGCCAGTCGACTCGGCCCGCGCGCCATTGACGACGCCGACGCGTGCCACCGCCTCGATCAGCTCGCTCGCTCCCTAGAGGTGGAGGAGAGTGGCGCCATCAGGCCGGCGTGCTTCGGCCCACGCATCCGGGAGGAGCCCTTTCCGAAAGGGTTCGTGCTCCCCCACGAAACCCCCAAGTACAATGGGACCGTGAAGCCAGAAGACTGGCTCACCGACTACACCACGGCCATTGGCATCACCGGTGCCAATCGTCGTCTCGTCGTGCGCTACACACCACTCATGCTCCAGGGGTTGGCCCAGGGGTCGGCCATTGGCATCACCGGTGCCAATCGTCGTCTCGTCGTGCGCTACCGATGGGCTGCATCAACGCGTGGGTCGATTTCGAGGACCTACAAGCGACCCGGTCGCCCTAGCCAGCTTGCCATGTGTGTGCAGGGACCGACGGAGACGGGTCGCGAGTGCCTCGCACGCTGGACCGAGCTCCGAAACAGCTACGAGGGCGTCCATGAAGTCCGGGCGATCGAGTACTTCGTCAGCGGGTGCCGAGACGGCACCCTCCTCAAGCACAAGCTCTTCCGCACCGAGCCGGCCACCATGGCCGCGCTCACGGTGATGGCGTACAAGTACGCCAACGCCGATTCCGCCATGAAGATCCAGGTGGCGCTGGACGAAGCCGGCAAAGCAAAGCCGGTTCCACCTCTGAAGCCGGCCGGCGAAAGCAGCCAGTAGCAGCATCTCCAGAACAACAAGCGCAAGGCCGACCAGCCAGCGCAGTGTCACGACAACCGGCTCGTCATGGCTACCGAGCCCGCGACGGACCCGGCGGCGAAGCGCCGGCAGACCGGCAAGATGGCATGGAAACTATCCATGAGTTTCGAAAAATGCTCGACGTCCCATGCAAGCACCACAGCGGCGCAAGGCCCTCCACGCACACGCTTCGACAGTGCGCCCTTGTTGGGGAACGTAGCAGAAATTCAAAATTTTCTAAGCATCACCAAGATCAATCTATGGAGTAATTTAGCAACGAGGGAAAGGGGAGTGCATCTACATACCGTTGTAGATTGCTAAGCGGAAGCGTTCAAGTGAACGGGGTTGATGGAGTCGTACTCGTCGTGATCCAAATCACCGATGATCCTAGTGCCGAACGGACGGCACCTCCGCGTTCAACACACATGTAGTCGTCTCCTATGCCTCCCATGTAAGACCATTGAAGGTATTATTCAAATAAACAGAGTAACCATTATTCTCCTTAAATGAATAACCGTATTGTGATAGACATAATCCAATCATGTCTATGCTCAACGCAAGCACCAAATAACAATTATTTAGGTTTAACACCAATCTTGATGGTAGAGGGAGCGTGTGATGCTTGATCACATCAAGCTTGGAAAAAACTTCCAACACATATCGTCAGCTCACCTTTAGCTATTCTCTGTTTATTCCGTAGCTTTTATTTTGAGTTACCAACACTTAGCAATCGAACTGGTATCTAATACCCTGGTGCTACTAGGAGTACTAGTAAAGTACACATTAATACAATGTACATCCAATATACTTCTATTGACAGCCTTCTCATCTACTAAGTATCTAGGGTAATTCTGCTCCAGTGGCTGTTCCCCTAATTACAGAAGCACTTAGTTTCGTGTTTGGGATCAACCTTGGGTTTCTTCACTGGAGCAGCAGCTGATTTGCCGTTTCATGAAGTATCCCTTCTTGCCCTTGCCCTTCTTGAAACTAGTGGTTTCACCAACCATCAACAATTGATGCTCCTTCTTGATTTCTACTTTCGCGGTGTCATACATCGCGAATATCCAAGGATCATCATATCTATCCCTGATATGTTATAGTTCATCACGAAGCTCTAGCAGCTTGGTGACAATGACTTTGGAGAAACATCACTATCTCATCTGGAAGATCAACTCCCACTTGATTCAAGTGATTGTTGTACTCAGACAATCTGAGCACAAGCTCAACGATTGAGCTTTTCTCCCTTAGTTTGCAGGCTAAGAAAATCGTCGGAGGTCTTATACCTCTTGACGTGGGCACGAGCCTGAAATCCCAATTTCAGCCCTCGAAACATCTCATATGTTCCATGACGTTTCGAAATCGTCTTTGGTGCCTCAACTCTAAACCGTTTAACTGAACTATCACGTAGTTATCAAAACGTGTATGTCAGATGTTCGCAACATCCACAGGCGACGTTCGAGGTTCAGCACACTAAGCGGTCCATTAAGGACATAAGCCTTCTACGAAGCAACAAGGACAATCCTCAGTTTACGGACCTAGTCCGCATAATCGCTACTATCAACTTTCAACTAAATTTTTCTCTAGGAACATATCTGAAATAGTAGAACTAAACCGTGAGCATTACAACATAATTTGCAAAGACATTTTGACTATGTTCAGGATAATTGAGTTCATCTTGTGAACTCCCACTCAGATAGACATCCCTCTAGTCATCTAAGTGATTACATGATCCGAGTCAACTAGGCCGTGTCCGATCATCACGTGAGACGGACTAGTCAACGTCGGTGAACATCTTCATGTTGATCATATCTTCTATACAACTCATGCTCGATCTTTTGGTCTTCCATGTTCCGAGGCCATGTCTGTACATGCTAGGCTCATCAAGTCAACCGAAGTGTATTGCATGTGTAAATCTGGCTTACACCCGTTGTATTCGAATGTTAGAATCTATCACACCCGATCATCACGTGGTGCTTCGAAACAACGAACCTTCGCAACGGTGCACAGTTAGGGGTAACAATTTTCTTGAAATTATTTCAAGGGATCATCTTATTTAAGCTACCATCGTTCTAAGCAAATAAGATGTAAAACATGATAAACATCACATGCAATCAAATAGTGACATAATATGGCCAATATCATATTGCTCCTTTGATCTCCATCTTCGGGGCGCCATGTTCATATTCGTCACCGGCATGACACCATGATCTCCACCATCATGATCTCTATCATTGTGTCTTCATGAAGTTGTCACGCCAACGACTACTTCTACTTCTATGGCTAACGCGTTTAGCAATAAAGTAAAGTAATTTACATGGCGTTCTATAATGACATGCAGGTCATACAAAAAATAAAGACAACTCCTATGGCTCCTGCCGGTTGTCATACTCATCGACATGCAAGTCGTGATTCCTATTACAAGTACATGATCATCTCATACATCACATATATCATTCATCACATCCTTTGGCCATATCACATCACAAAACACTTGCTGCAAAAACAAGTTAGACGTCCTCTAATTGTTGTTGCAAGTTTTTACGTGGCTTCTATAGGTGTTCTAGCAAGAACATTTCTTACCTACGTAAAACCACAACGTGATATGCCAATTTCTATTTACCCTTCATAAGGACCCTTTTCATCGAATCCGCTCCAACTAAAGTGGGAGAGACAGACACCCGCTAGCCACCTTATGCAACTAGTGCATGTCAGTCGGTTGAACCTGTCTCACGTAAGCGTACGTGTAAGGTCGGTCCGGGCCGCTTAATCCCACGATGCCGCCGAAGCAAGATAAGACTAGTAGTGGCAAGAAAATAAACAACATCTACACCCACAACTGCTTTGTGTTCTACTCGTGCATAGTAACTACGGATAGACCTAGCTCATGATGCCACTGTTGGGGAACGTAGCAGAAATTCAAAATTTTCTACGCATCACCAAGATCAATCTATGGAGTAATCTAGCAACAAGGGAAAGGGGAGTGCATCTATATACCCTTGTAGATCGCTAAGCGGAAGCGTTCAAGTGAATGGGGTTGATGGAGTCGTACTCGTCGTGATCCAAATCACCGATGATCCTAGTGCCGAACGGGCGGCACCTCTGCGTTCAACACACATGCAGCCCGGTGACATCTCCCATGCCTTGATCTAACAAGGAGAGAGGGACAGGTTGGGGAAGACTCCATCCAGCAGCAGCACAACGGCATGGTGGAGATGGAGGAGCATGGCAATCCAGCAGGGCTTCGCCAAGCACCGCGAGAGATAAGGAGAAAGAGAGGTAGGGCTGCACCAGGGAGAGGTGGAAACTCTTGTCTATGGCAGCCCCAGAACCTAAAGTATATATAGGGGAGAGGGAGGGGGGTGCGCCCCCTCTAGGGTTCCCACCCCAAGGGGTGCGGGAGCCCCAACTCCATCTAGGGTGGCGGCCAAGGGGGTTGCCTTGCCCCCCAAGGCAAGGGGGGCGCCCCCTTTTAGGGTTCCCCCAAACCCTAGGCGCCTTGGGCCCTGGTGGGGGGCGCACCACCCACCTGGGGCTGGTCCCTCCCACACTTGGCCCATGCAGCCCTCTGGGGCCGGTGGCCCCACCTGGTGGACCCTCGGGACCATCCCGGTGGTCCCGGTACGTTACCGATAGCACCCGAAACTTTTCCGGTGAACAAAACATGACTTCCCATATATAAATCTTTACCTCCGGACCATTCCGGAACTCCTCGTGACGTCCGGGATCTCATCCGGGACTCCGAACAACATTCGGTAACCACGTATATCTATTCCCTATAACCCTAGCATCATCGAACCTTAAGTGTGTAGACCCTACGGGTTCGGGAGACACGTAGACTTGACCGAGACAACTCTCCGGCCAATAACCAACAGTGGGATATGGATACCCATGTTGGCTCCCACATGTTCCACGATGATCTCATCGGATGAACCACGATGTCAAGGATTCAATCAATCCCGTATTCAATTCCCTTTGTCTAGCGGTATAGTACTTGCCCGAGATTCGATCGTCGGTATCTCGATACCTTGTTCAATCTCGTCACCGGCAAGTCTCTTTACTCATTCCGTAACACATCATCCCGTGATCAACCCCTAGGTCACATTGTGCACATTATGATGATGTCCTACCGAGTGGGCCCAGAGATACCTCTCCGTCACACGGGGTGACAAATCCCAGTCTCGATTCGTGCCAACCCAACAGACACTTTAGGAGATACCCGTAGTGCACGTTTATAGCCACCCAGTTATGTTGTGACGTTTGGTACACCCAAAGCATTCCTACGGTATTCGGGAGTTGCACAATCTCATGGTCTAAGGAAATGGTACTTGACATTAGAAAAGCTTTAGCATACGAACTACATGATCTTTGTGCTAGGCTTAGGATTGGGTCTTGTCCATCACATCATTCTCCTAATGATGTGATCCCGTTATCAACGACATCCAATGTCCATGGTCAGGAAACTGTAACCATCTATTGATCAATGAGCTAGTCAACTAGAGGCTTACTAGGGACATGGCGTTGTCTATGTATCCACACATGTATCTGAGTTTCCTATCAATACAATTATAGCATGGATAATAAACGATTATCATGAACAAGGAAATATAGTAATAATAACTAGTTTATTATTGCCTCTAGGGCATATTTCCAACAGCCATCACCAAGCACATCATGAGGGGAGACGTTCCGCCTCCTCCGGCTCCGGCTCTAGCTCCAGGCGCAGGGCAGCCGCCTCTGCCTCCACCGCCGCCTCCCGCCGGCGGTGCAATGCGGAACGACTCCTACCCGAACCAGAACACGGCCTACGTCGTCTTCACCAGCCTTGGCAACGACAAGCACAGAGAGCACCTTCTTTGCCAGGAGGTGAACACCGTCATCCCGGCCAAGCCGGATTTCATGCACTGGTTGGATCACCTGATCACCTGGACCCGTGAGGATCATCCGGCGGTCATGCCGAGTACGGGTGGATACGCCCTCGTCCTCAACCCCACCATCGTCGCGCGGCGCCCATGCAAGTTCTCTCGAGTCCTCATCGACGGCGGCAGCAGCATCAACATCCTCTACCGCGATACGATGACCAAGCTCGGCCTCAAGGCCGAGGACCTAGAGCCAACACGGACAGTCTTCCACGGCATCGTGCCCGGCCTTTCCTGCTCGCCCATTGGCCGGGTCCGGCTCGATGTCCTGTTCGGTGAAAGCAACCACTTCCGGCGCGAACCAATCTGGTTCGAGGTGGTGGACCTGTCCAACGCATATCATGCTTTGATGGGTTGGCCTGCGCTCGCCAAGTTCATGGCGGTTTCCCACTACGCATACCTGAAGATGAAGATGCCGGGTCCCAAGGGCCTCATTACCATCACCGGCGACTACCGCAAGTCCCTAGAGTGCGCCCGAGACGGCGCCAAGCTGGCCGAGTCGCTGGTCATTGCCGAGGAGCGGAGCCAGCTCGACCAGATCGTCGCCTGGCGGGCGAGGCCTCCGGGATACTCGACAGCAAATAGGAAGGCGAGCTCGTCGACTTCCTCTGTGAGAATCGGGATATCTTCGCATGGACCCCCAAGGACATGCCGGGTATCCCGAGGGAGTACGCCGAGCACAAACTTAACGTCCGCCAGGACGCCAAGCCTGTCCGTCAACCCCTCCGACGATTTTCTGAAGAGAAGAGAAGAACCATTGGTGAAGAGGTTGCTAAGCTTTTGGCGGCCGGCTTCATAATGGAAGTGTTTCACCCCGAGTGGCTGGCCAATCTAGTCCTCGTCCTGAAGAAGAACAAGACCTGGCGCATGTGTATCGACTACACCAGCCTCAACAAGGCCTGTCCCAAGGACCGGTTCGCTCTCCCATGGATCGACCAAGTCATTGACTCGACCGCCGGGTGCGAGCTCCTATCCTTCCTGGACGCTTACTCTGGCTACCACCAGATCAAGCTGGACCCGGCCGATGCCCTGAAGACGTCCTTCATCACACCCGTTGGGGCGGACTACTACGTCACCATGTCGTTCGGATTGAAGAACGCCGGCACCACCTTCCAACGCGGCATGCAGAAATGCATGCTGCCGCAACTCGGCCGCAACATTCACGTGTACGTAGATGACGTCATGGTGAAGACCAAGCAGCACCTCACACTCCTCGATGATTTGAAGGAAATATTCGCCAACCCCAGTGAATACAAGGTCAAGCATAACCCGGAAAAATGTGTTTTCGGCATGCCGGCTGGAAAGCTACTCGGCTTCCTTGTCTCGGAACGCAGCATCGAGGCAAACACAGAGAAGATAAAGGCCATCGAGCGCATGCGCAAGCCAGCTCGGCTGCGCGACGTCCAGAAGTTCACCGAGTGCCTGGCCTCGGTCAGCCGGTTCCTAAGCCGGCTGGCCGAGAGGGTGCTCCCCCTGTACCAGCTGATGAAGAAGACAAGCCCGCTCAAGTGGAACGGCAAGGCAGACGAGGCCATCCAAGATCTCAAGCGCATGCTCCCCACCGCACCAGTCCTGGCCGCGCCGACCGACAAGGAGCCACTGTTGCTCTACATAGCTGCGACCTCGCGGTCGACCAGAGAAGGGCAAGATCCAAGCCGTCCAGCGGCCAGTCTACTACCTGAGCGAGGTGCTCTCCATTTCCAAGCAGAACTACTCGCATTACCAGAAGATGTGTTATGGCATGTACCTCACCGCCAAGAAGCTGAAGTAGTACTTCCAAGAGCACGTCATCACCATCGCCAGCACGGCGCCTATAGGAGAAATCATCGGGTGCTGGGATGCCTCTGGCCGGGTCGCCAAGTGGGTGATCCAGCTAGCCGGCCACACCATCCTCTACGAGCCCCGCACAACGATCAAGTCTCAAGCCCTAGCCGATTTCCTTATCGACTGGACCGAGACCCAGTACTTGCCGCCGCCTCCCGACTCGACGCATTGGTGCATGCACTTCGACGGGTCCAAGATGCGACTTGGCTTAGGGGCCTGCATCGTACTGTCATCTCTGAAGGGCGACCGGCTTCGCTATGCGCTCCAGATCCACTTCGCCGCCTCCAACAACATCGCCGTATATGAAGTCCTTGTGCACGGCCTCCGACTTGCCAAGGAACTCGGCGTCCAACGCGTCCTCTGCTATGGCGACTCGGACCTGGTGGTGCAGCAGTGTTCCGGCGAATGGGACGCCCGCAACTCCAACCTGGCAAGCTACCGCTTGCTCGTCCAGAAGCTGTCCGGATCCTTCAAGGGCTACGAGTTCCTCCACGTCCCTTGCGCGGAGAACGAAGTAGCCGACACGCTCGCCAAGATCGCCTCATCACGACAAGCCCTCCCGTCCGGCGTCTCCCTCGAGCACCTGCGCAAGCCGTCCATCAAGCCATCACCGGACTCCGAGTCCATTCACGTTCCAGATGACCCGGTTGCACCCCAAGTCAGCCCGGGGGCTGCTGAATCCGGCCCGGGGACTGCTGAACCCGGCCCAGGGGCTGCTCAGCTTGACCGGGCCACCATCATCCCGGACCCGGCGGTCGCCATCCCCAATCCGGGGGCTGCTCAACCCAGCTCGGGGGCTGCCGACCCGGAACCCACCCTGGTGGTCGTTTTTGCAGTAATCGCAGCTCCATCTTGGGCTCTCCCGATATCGGAGTTTCTGGAGAACAGGGTTCTCCCCATGGACGAAACCGAGCCTCGACAAATTCAACGCCGGGTATCCGCCTACAGCATCATCAACAACGAGCTCGTCAAACGTAGCTCTACTGGCGTGTTCCAGCGCTGCGTCGAGCAGGATCGCAGCATCGACATCCTCCTCGACATTCACCAGGGCGAGTGCGGGCACCACGCCGCATCACGATCCTTGGTGGCCAAGGCGTTCCACCATGGTTCATATTGGCCCGCGACCCTCAAAGATGCCGAGTTGCACGTTCTCAAATGTGAAGGGTGCCAACGCTTCAGCAAACGCAGCCACCAGCCAGTGTTAGCGCTCCGCACCATACCGATCGCCTGGCGCTTCGTGGTTTGGGGACTTGACATGGTGGGACCATTCAAACCGCTCGAGGCAGCATGATGCACTTACTGGGTCGCAGTGCACTAGTTTACCAAGTGGATCGAAGCAAGACCTATCAAGAAATTGGACGGGCCAACAGCCGTCCGATTCATCAAGGACATAGCAGTGCGCTACGGCATGCCGAACAACATCATCACCGACAACGGCAACCAACTTCGCCAAGGGCGCGCTCGAGCAATACTGCTCCGTCTTCGGCATCCGCCTCGACCTGGCCTCCGTGGCACAGCCGCAGTCCAACAGGCAGGTCGAGTGGGCCAACACACTCATTTTGTCCAGCATCAGGCTGCGACTCGTCGAGCCACTCATCCGCTCACCCGGCAGCAGGCTTGACGAGTTGCCAGCAGTACTCTGGAGCCTGCGCACAACGCCGAATCGGTCGACCGGGTCCATCCCGTTCTTCCTCGTCTACGGATCCAAAGTTGTCATCCCAACCGACGTCGAGTTCAACTCGCCATGTATCGTGATGTACACCGAAGCCGAAGCAAGAGAGGCGCGCGAAGACGGCGTCGACCTACTCGAAGAAGCGTGCCTTCTGGCACTTAGCCGTTCGGCTATCTACCAGCAAGGCCTAAGGCACTACCACAGTAAGAAGATCAAGCCTCTCGCATTCTGCGAAGGCGACCTCGTCCTCTGATTCGTCCAAGAGCAGGCAGGCCAGCACAAGCTGTCCTCCCCATGGGAGGGCCCGTTCATCGTCAGCAGAGCCCTGCGCGACCACAACGCCTACTACCTCATTTACGCACGCAAGTCAAAGAAGCACAAGAAGGACACCGCCGGCGAAGAAATGACCCGGCCATGGAACGCGGAACTCCTCCGCCTGTTTTACATTTAGCCACACAAGTGTATGTATCGTAGCCTTTTGTAAACGCAGGAAACTACAGGGTCCCCGAACGAAACTTGGGGTCTACCTTTTGCCGACCAATTTATTGTGTCCATATTTATCTGCATCACTTTACCACCGAACCCGGCCGCCAGCTCGACTAGCTCGACCCGGGGGCCCGGGGGCAGGCCGGCTCGGTCACCACCTCGCCGCCTTTCTTGGTGATTCCTGAAAAAGTTGGGACGCCGAGGTCCCCCACTTAGCCCTAAAACCGCAGATCTAGCTTTGGCAGTTGGTGGGCAAGCACAACGAACCAAAGCTCCTTTACGATTCATACACTAAGTCAAAGGCCGCCGGGTCGACCGACCCGGCCCGTCACTCATCAGATAAGTAGCCGCACGACCGGCTGCTCGCCAACCGGCCAAGCCGGATTTCCGCCAGCCGGCCCAGTGGGTGTTTCGCTCTCGCTCAAATGTTTCTAAGGACCCAAGTCCTGCGCGCCCCTCTCAAAGAATCAAACCCTTTGTCATGGACCGGAGCCT
>NC_041389.1:177315515-177333501 GCF_002162155.2 Triticum dicoccoides | reverse complement strand
TTTCAGACAGGAGAAGCGCATGAAATCGGTTTGAAAAAGCGGAAGGCAAAGAGCAAAAAAGAACTCACGACACTCACATACAAATATTTAAAACAAAGGCCCATGGCCCGAGTTCATTACACCCTAAAACAACCCCAAGTGGGTGGGTCGACCTGCTACTTAACAGATTGTGCATAAAGTATCTCAGGCATCTCCAGCGCTGCGTTGCGACGACGACGGCCCTCCCCTGGCGGCTTCCGGATCCGGCGCGACACCATTGTCCTCCTCAGTATCCCCGTCGCCGTAGACGCCCATCTCCTCCGAGCTCCCCTCTGGGTCAGGAAAAATCAAGCCGTTGTCGTTGCCATCCACGACCCTGCCATCTTCCGTCCGCTCCAGATGGAACTCGTGATGGAAGGCGAACTCGGCGATGTAGCTGGCTCGGGAGGCGATCCGGCCAGCCTGCTCCTGCTTTAACTGCTCCGAACCAGCGCGCTGACCCATCAACGCGTCCAGCTAAAGATCCGGATGCCAAGACAGCACAAACAGTAGCGCCATCTCGGCACCGGCACGGGCGGCGGAAACACGCCACTCGCAAAGACGTTCCGGACCCGCCTCCAGCCAGCGCACCAGGCGTGAGAAGCTGCGCAGATGGACGGAGTCCGGCCACAGGGCCGCCGTCATCGCGGTGCCGGCCTGGGATAGCCACTCCATCTATGCCCCCGGGCTCGCAGGCGGGCCTCTGCAGCGGCAATGATCTCCGGGAAGGTCCAGGCCACCCGCGGATCCATCCCAAACCCAACAACGCCGGTCGGGTCACACTGGTAGCGAACGGCTTCCTCCGCCAGCCGCTGCGTCTCCGGGAAGCCCCTGCCGTCGAAGAAGAAGCAAGATTAGAAGAACAACAAGGAAGAAAAGCCGGGTCCCGACCCGGCAAAATTACAAGAAGCGGCACTTACTGGAGAAGGACTCTTCCAGGTGCTGCGCCACAAGCAACGTACCACGCCGCTCCCACTCCACGACGAGGTCGCGCTCCCCGAGTGCCTTCTCCAGATCGGCCGCCTTAGCAAGGGCCGCATTCAGCTCGGAGTCCTTGTCTTCGGTGGCCTTCTCAGCCGCCTCCCGGCGACGAGTCTTGTCCTGACGAGCCTCCTCGGCCGCGGCGGCCTGCTCCCGTAGGTGATCCACCTCGGCTGGAGCCGGCCCTTGTCATCGACCAGCCGACCACGCTGCTGGTCCGCCTCAGCCAAGGCCTGCTGCGTCTCCAGCACCTTGGCGGCCTCCGCCTTCAGAAGCTCCACCTCGGCCTCGAGGCGGCTCTTGTGACCCGCCAGCTGCTCGTGCAGCTGGTTGGCCTCGTCAAGAGATCGTCGGGATGCGGCCGCCTCCGCCCTTGCCTGCGCCGCCTCGGTGCCAATGCGGCCGGCGTGAGCAACAAGCAGGTCATAATGATTACCATCCCGGAGAAGCTGGGTCCGCCAAGACAGCACCTCGGCTGCAAAGAAAAAGAATTCAGCAGAAGAAAAAAGATAAGACTTAAGATTTGTCCCAACTGTTACACAGTTGGCCCGAATCTCGGGGGCTACACCCAGTGGGTGCGCTAGCGCGCCCCCACTAGAAAAGAGCATGAACGTACCTGCGGCGACGCAAAGCTCCTCCTCCTTGGCATCGAGCTGCTCCTTGAGCTCCTGATGCTTGCCTAGGAGCCGATTGAAGGCGGCAACCTGGAAAGCATCAAGATGCTGAAACAAGATAGAAGTCAGAACAAGGCCCGGCGGTCCAAAGATTCAACCCAACTACTACGTAGTTGGCCCGAACCTCGGGGGCTAAACCCAGTGGGTGCGCTGGCGCGCCCCCACAATGAAGAAGTTACAAGAAAACGAAGAAGAAGGACTTACCAGGACGGCGCGCTCCACGTCGCGCGTCCGCTCCATCACGACCTGGGCGAAGGCCTCAAGCCGCTCCATCCGGCCTCGCAGGCGGCGGCTGACGGCATCCAGCGCCGCCTCCTCATGGGTTTGGGGCCGAAGACGGTCGCGCCCCCGCTCCGCGCGGGCTGCGGCACGGCAGCTTGGTGCCCGCCCTGAAGGGGAACCAAGGCGTTCCCCCCGCTGGCCGCTTGCGACGCGGCCTGCACCTCCTCTCACGCCCCTTCCAGTGCCAACGGTGATCCGGATGCTGGGACGCCCTGCATCGCCACCTCAGGCACCGCCGCCCACGGTGCCTCCTTCATAGCCGACGGCGCCTCCGGCGCCGCTGCCTGCGGCGCCTCCTCCAGGACGCCGCCGCCTCCACCCCCATCAGCCCCCGTGTGCTCGACCACGTCGGCTCACGGCGGGGTATCGCCCCCCACCTCCACGACTTCCTGGTCGAGGAGCACCACCTCACCCCGGCCCCCACGGCTGCGCTCCCTCACCGATGACGGTTCAGAAACCGTCGTTGCCACCATCGTGTCCACCGGCATCTCGCACCAGGCCGGCTCCACGCCGGATCGCGCCCACGCCGCCCCCGCGTTGGTCCAAGCCTGGACCGACGCCGCCTCCAGGTCCGCCTCGGTCCGGTTCCTGTCCCGCCAGGCTAAGGCCTCGGCGTCGTCCGGCTCCAGCCCAAGGTCCGAGTCGCCTCGGCCCTCCTCCCCGGCCAGACTGGCAAGGTCGGACCGGCTCCTACGGAAAGCGGTCCCTTCGGCGGCCGCGGCCTCCGCCGCCGCTCTCGCCAGCGCGATGGGTGACCTGAAGAAGAAGGCAAAATAAGCCAAAGAAACTAGAAATCCAGGCGCAAGCAGGAAATAAAGCTTACCCCGTCAAGACCGGAACCGGGATCGGCCTCCCACGCTTCTTCTTGGCCGTCCTCCCGGGTCGGCCGGGTCCGCCGCGTGTTTCGTTCCACGGGGTCGCGGCGCGACGCTGTCCTTTCCATGCGGGCGGCTCGGCGCCACCCCATGCGAGTACCCGGCTACGCTCGCGTCGCCGCCTCCCTCGCCCAACGCCGCTACACCAGGAACCGGCGTCAGCATCGCCTTCACCGCGACACGAGCAAAAATTCAAGACAAAACGAAGAAGGAAACATCCAAGACTTACCGGTTCGGCGCCCAGCGCCGGCGTCGGACTCGGCCACCTCCTCACCGCCTTGGGCCGTGGGCTCATATGGTGCCACCGGCGCCACCTGCGATGGCGCACGGGCGTAAGGATGCCGGATTGCATTCAGGAGAACCTCCCGTGTCATGTCGGGACGAACAAGAAGATGCGTGGTGGCAAAGTAAGGAGACTAGACGCTCACATGCGGCGCCGGGTTCGACTGGCTATACGGCGCCTTGGAAAATCGCCAATCCTCTCCAAGGTTGGCCTTGGAGATGTCGTTGACACCACGTGCGACCTACTCCGCAGATAGGCGCATTGACCCCATCCGGTTGGGGTCCTGCAGGCCAATCATCTCCCCGATGAGGCAGGAGCGCCTCTGAAGCGGGAGGACCTGGCGGGAGATGAAAGCGGCGAGGAGGTCCGTGCTGGTGAGCCCGTCCTGCATCCTCATCACCGTCACCCGCTCACAGAGATTGACGATCTCCTGCGACGGGCGCTGGAGCGAGTAGCCCCAGTTCATCTTTGCCCACGGCGGTGCAATGAAGAAGGGGGGAAGATTGATATGGTACGCGCCATGGTTGCGGACGTAGAAGAAAGAATTCTGCCACTTCTTGGCAGAATCCTCGAGCAGAATCTTGGGGAAATCTGCCACCGACCGCTTGGAGATGACGGCGGCGCCGCACTCGGCTCGACCCCCAGGTACCCCTCGCATAGAGTCACGAAGCCGGAGAGTTGGATGATGGCGCCGGCGCGAAGATGGTGCGGTTGAAGCCCGAAGAACTCCAAGAAGGCGCGGAAGAAGGTGCTCACCGGCAGCACGAACCTGCGCTCAAAATGGGTAAGGAAGATGATGCGCTCCTGCCCCTCGGGTCGGGGCCTTTGCTCGCCGCGCGGCAGGCGGACGCCAACGTCCGTCTCCCACGGCAAGCACCGCGAAGCTCGAAGCTTCGTGATGTCCTCGGGGGTGACGTTGGAACCCATCCAAGAGCCCGACGGCAGCGCCATGGATAGAAGCGGGAAGAAGAAGACGAGCAACGGAGGAGGCTCTGCTCGGGGCTGCGGGCACAGCTGTGCATTGGTGGCAAAGAGCAGAGCACGAGCAGGGGCACAGGAGGGCGCGAGCGAGAATGGTGTCCGCCGCCCCCTTTCCCTCCTCAATTTATAAGCCCCAGTTCAAACGTGGGGAGGTGGGATTGTTTACACGCGCCTGTTCCACTTCCCAGCAATAAGTGCGCACGTACGCGCGCACTAATTGCTCGAGGAAGTGCAACCGGCCCCCAGACGCCACAATAAATCCGTGCGCGTGGCCCAAGGGCGTGCGGCGGTGGGCCCCCGGCCCGTCGACCGGTCCCGTCATGTGCGTGGCCTGTTAGGCCCCTCCGACTTCCGAGCGCCACGTCGTGCCTGCACGAAGCCCTAGGGTTCGCCTCAAGATTCGAGGGAGTCCTTGGTTCCCGCCACGGCCGGGATGCCATGATTCGGTTTCCGAGAAAACCGGCACACACCGGGTGTTGCCGGAACCGATGTTCGTAGAATCTGCCTTCCTCAAGGGGGAAACTGCGAAGGCCCACTCATCAGAAGATGGCGGACCTTCACAGCTTCGGGGACTACTGTCGGGGCGATGAACCCCGGCAGGCAATGGAACCCGGATGCTTTCCGAAAACAGCAGGGCCCACATCGCCCCGCAAACCGGCACGCGCTTGGCCGGGTCTCTCGACCCGGCAGGGCCCGCAACCCGGCCAAACTCTCCGACGCGGCAAGGGATGTCAACCCGGCCACAGCAACTGGCACAAGGCAACTTGACCCGGCGCAACCAAGGCTTCCACGGCAAGCTAGCACCACCCGTGGTGCCCACGGCAACCCAGCCACGGGTCAGCTCCCGTCCCATCCAGGTTGCACGATGGAATGAGACCCAAGCCACCGATGACCAAGGCAACAGTGTTTTCACCATGCCTGTGGTCAGCCAGGGCGTGGCAACAGTGCCCCTCACCTACCTGCTGACCAAGGATGGCATGGCTACAGTGCTCCTGCCCTCACCACTGATGACAGCAAGCGGCGGCCTGACGGAGAGCACTGTACACGGCTCAATTCGGCCACAACCTGACGATCGACAAGACGGCACACAGTCCCCTAGGCACACGGGGCCCGCGCCTAGGGAACCCGGCAAACCACAAGCCCACAAGCGGGACCCAGCTTGGAGTCTCGGGCGCCGACAATACGGACCCACCGACTCGGCATATTACCATTGTAACCCTGGGTGGGTTGATCTATAAAACCCCCCAGGAACCCACACCCACAGGGGCATCGCAGCATCGCACCAACATATCGACATCACCACACGACACACAGAGACGAAAAGCAAGAAGCAGAAGCATAGTACTAGCCACCCAATAGCAGTACCAGAGAGAAGGAGCAGCCCAAGTCTTGGCCATCATCCTTCCTCCTCCATACAGCTCCAGGAGCAACATTGTACTATCCATCATCTAACCATAATCGGCAGGACTAGGGGTGTTATATCTCCGGAGAGCCCCGAACCTGGATATGTCCGGCGTCCCGCGCACGCGCATGCCAGCCCCGCCTCTGGAGCCCACCAGTGCCCTCGAGCCTCCTCCTCTCTTCAGCCATCCCTTGGCATCTGCCATGCGCCCACCACGACACTTAAGGTTCAAACTCTGGGGTGCGCGCGAAGATCTTCCCCCTACCACTCCACGTCCGATTGCCTCACGAGAATCTAAGCTAAAACGATGAACAACACGAGGGACACAAGATTTATACTAGTTCGGGCCATCGTTGTGGTGTAATACCCTACTCTAGTGTGTGGTGTGGTGGATTGCCTTAGGGGCTGATGATGAACAGTACATGGAAGAACTCCCTCGCGAGAGGTGTTCTTGAGCTGGTGCGATGAACTGCTTGGATGAGTTTGAACGAGGCCTTCCAAGACCTCAAGCGCATGCTCTCCACCGCACCAGTCCTGGCCGCGCCAACCGACAAGGAGCCGATGTTGCTCTACATAGCCGCGACCTCGCGGGCGACCAGAGAAGGGCAAGATCCAAGCCGTCCAGCGGCCAGTCTACTACCTAAGCGAGGTGCTCTCCATTTCCAAGCAGAACTATCCGCATTACTAGAAGATGTGTTACGGCGTGTACCTCACCGCCAAGAAGCTGAAGTAGTACTTCCAGGAGCACGTCATCACCGTCGTCAGCACGACGCCTATAGGAGAAATCATCGGGTGCCGGGATGCCTCTGGACGGGTCGCCAAGTGGGCGATCCAGCTAGCCGGCCACACCATCCTCTACGAGCCCCGCACAATGATCAAGTCTCAGGCCCTAGCCGATTTCCTTATCGACTGGACCGAGACCCAGTACTTGCCGCCGCCTCCCGACTCGACGCATTGGCGCATGCACTTCGACGGGTCCAAGATGCGACTCAGCTTAGGGGCCGGCATCGTACTGTCATCTCCGAAGGGCGACCGGCTTCCCTACGCGCTCCAGATCCACTTCGCCGCCTCCAACAACGTTGCCGAATATGAAGTCCTTGTGCACGGCCTCCGACTTGCCAAGGAACTCGGCGTCCAGTGCATCCTGTGCTACGGCGACTCGGACCTGGTGGTGCAGTAGTGTTCCGGCGAATGGGACACCCGCGACTCCAACCTGGCAAGCTACCGCTTCCTCGTCCAGAAGCTGTCCGGATCCTTTGAGGGCTGCGAGTTCCTCCATGTCCCGTGCGCGGAGAACGAAGCAGCTGACACACTCGCCAAGATCGCCTCGTCACGACAAGCCATCCCGTCCGGCGTCTCCCTCGAGCACCTGCGCAAGCCGTCCGTCAAGCTATCACCGGACTCCGAGTCCATTCACATTCCAGATGACCCGGCTGCACCCCAAGTCAGCCCGGGGGCTGCTGAACCACGCCCGGGGACTGCTGAACCCGGCCCAGGGGCTGCTCAACTCGACCCGGCCACCATCATCCCGGACCCGGCCGTCGCCATCCCCAACCCGGGGGCTGCTCAACCCGACTCGGGGGCTGCCGACCCGGAACCCACCCTGGTGGTCGTTTTTGCAGTAATCGCAGCTCCATCTTGGGCTCTCCCGATATCGGAGTTTCTGGAGAACAGGGTTCTCCCCATGGACGAAACCGAGGCTCGGCAAATTCAGCGCCGGGTATCCGCCTACAGCGTCATCAACAACGAGCTCGTCAAACGCAGCTCTACTGGCGTGTTCTAGCGCTGCGTCGAGCAGGATCGCGGCATTGACATCCTCCTCGACATTCACCACGGCGAGTGCGGGCACCACGCTGCATCACGATCCTTGGTGGCCAAGGCGTTCCGCCACGGTTTCTATTGGCCCACGCCCTCGAAGACGCTGAGTCCCTTGTTCTCAAATGCGAAGGGTGCCAATGCTTCAGCAAACGCAGCCACCAGCCAGCGTTAGCGCTCCGCACCATACCGATCGCCTGGCCCTTCGCGGTTTGGGGACTTGACGTGGTGGGACCATTCAAAACCGCTCGAGGCGGCATGATGCACTTACTGGTCGCAGTGGACTATTTTACCAAGTGGATCGAAGCAAGACCTATCAAGAAATTGGACGGGCTAACAGCCGTCCGATTCATCAAGGACATAGCAGTGCGCTACGGCATGCCGAAAAACATCATCACCGACAATGGCACCAACTTCGCCAAGGGCACGCTCGAGCAATACAGCTCCGTCTTCGGCATCTGCCTCGACCTGGCCTCCGTGGCACATCCGCAGTCCAACGGGCAGGTCGAGTGGGCCAACGCACTCATTTTGTCCAGCATCAGGCCGCGACTCGTCGAGGCACTCATCCGCTCACCCGGCAGCAGGCTTGACGAGTTGCCAGCTGTACTCTGGAGCCTGCGCATAACGCCGAATCAGTCGACCGGGTTCATCATGTTCTTCCTTGTCTACGGATCCAAAGCTGTCATCCCGACCGACGTCGAGTTCGACTCGCCACGTATCGTGATGTACACCGAAGCCGAAGCAAGAGAGGCGCGCGAAGACGGTGTCGACCTACTCAAAGATGCGCGCCTTCTCGCACTTAGCCGTTCGGCTATCTACCAGGAAGCCCTAAGGCACTACCACAGTAAGAAGATCAAGCCTCTCGCATTCCGCGAAGGCGACCTCGTCCTCCGACTCGTCCAAGAGCAGGCAGGCCAGCACAAGCAGTCTGTCACACTCTAGCTAGTTCATGCATTAGAGTGTTGCATCATGTCTATTCTTTCATCAGAAACTTGAAATGGGGATGACAGAACCCCCAACCCCCTCCGAAACAACTAGGGTTTACTAAAAATAATTTCAATGAACCAGAAATGCCCTTATAAAATGTCCATCATTTTTGTCCTGGTTCGGAACCTCTGCCAAAAGTGATGCACAGTTTTCTAGGTCATCCTAAGGTCTTTGAGTTAATTCATAATTATTGGAATTTGGGAATTTTAAATTTATAAAATATTTCAAATGCTCAAATATCTCCAAACTAAAATGTTTCATGTTGGAAATAATCCAACTATGGACCAGGAGCAGTTTGGTGATTTTAGGAGTTGCCTAAGTATTTTTAATAATTCAACAAACTTACAGAATAAATAAAAAAACAGAAAACAGGAAAGGAAACTTACCTGGCGCCAGCACCCGGCCCACCTGCCGGCCCAGCCCAGCGCCGCGCCAGCGAGCTGCTTGCTGGCCAGACAGGCAGGCAAGGTGCTCGATGGCGAGCACCGCAAGGGTGCCACGCACCTGCTCGCCGCCTCGCCGCTTCCCTCTTCATGCCACGTCGGGGATCACTCCCCCTCTCTCCCCCGAACCCCCCAGACGCCCCCTCTCCTCTCCAGCTCCTCCCCCTCGCGCTCCCCAGCCATGGCCGACGCCACCGCCGCTGCACCAACGTCGTAGCCGCGCTCCCCGCCGCCCGTGCGTCTTCTCGTCGTGTCCAGGAGCTCCGCCGCCATCCACTTCATCGAGCTAGCTAAGCCCCGTGTGCTCGCAAGGCCCGAGTCCACCGCACCGACCTCGCCTGAGTTCGCCGTCGCCGGAGATCCCCTTCAACGCCGTCGCCGCATCAGCTCGTCCCCGACCCCGCCGGTGGCCTCTACGGGTGCTCTGTGAGCCTAGCTACCCCTCCTACCCTCCCTCTCTCGTTCCCGAGCCGTGTAGCTACCGCACGAAGATCACCCGCACGCACCGCCGCGGATCTCGTCGCCGACGTGCTCCTGGCCATCCTCCGGCCACTTCACGGTGTCCATCGCACTCCCCACGCTGCGTTGGGTCCAACCGTGCACTCCTCGCACCTCACCGCACACCCTAGCCCCGAGTTTGCCTTCACCCGAACTCCGGTGACCGCCTAGGTCGTCGCCGGCGCCAACTCCGGCCACCCCGACCAGTTCGGTAACCTCGTAAGGGACTTAGTCCTGAGCTTCGCCGCGACCTCCATCTGCATGAGTGCACATCTTTTCAGAAGCTTGTTAACAAGGCCATCAATGCTGAGACTGGTCAGACTGATTATGAAGCAACACGCAAGCATGGCCGTGACATGGGTTCCTCATCCGGTGCTGGTCCTCAGAAGCACCGCGTGTGGGTGCCTAACACTGCCCTACCACCCAGGTTCACACCGAGGCCATCCTTCCAGGCGCCTCGCCCCGTTCGACAGTTTGCACCAGCCAAGCCCTATGGTGGTCCAACCAACAGTGCTCCTCCACGTACCAGTTCCGTGACTTGTTTCAAGTGTGGGGAATCGGGCCACTATCTGCGCGAGTGTCCCCAGACCAACCCCAACCAATCTGCAAAAGCTGTTGGCCGTGGCAAGCCGACAGGGAAAGTGTTCTACGCCAAGCCGGCCACCGCTGCATGTGGCCATGTCAACTGTATCTCTGCCGAAGAAGCTCAAGAGGATCCCAACGTCGTTCTCGGTACGCTCCTTGTTAATTGCCACCCGACATCTGTTCTTTTCGATACAGGAGCATCTCATTCATTTATATCCGAGAGCTATGCTCGTCTGCATAACACCACATTCTGTGAGATGCCCACCTCTATGGTAATTCAAACTTCGGGATCCAAATGGCAAACTTCTAGAGCAAGCCATGGAAATGAAATTCAAGTTGACAGACTTGTTTTTCTCGCATCTTTAATAGCCCTCAAATCTTCGGATATTAATATCATCTTGGGTATGGACTGGATGTCAGCCCATCATGCCAAAATTGATTGCTTCTCTAGGACTGTTCAACTCACCCATCCATCGGGGAAGATAGTCAATGTCTTGACCCGAATAGCCAAGCGACATTTATATTCTCTTAACGCCAGCCCTTTGCCAGACCTTGAGGACGTTCCGGTAGTCCGTGACTTTTCGGATGTCTTCCCAGAGGAATTGCCAGGTGTTCCACCTGACAGGGATGTTGAGTTCGTAATAGATCTCATTCCAGGAACCGTCCCGATTGCTAGAAGACCCTATAAGATGGCACCACTAGAACTTGCCGAGCTTAAGAAACAACTCGATGAGTCCTTGAAAAAGGGTTTCATCCGACCTAGTTCATCTCCGTGGGCTTGCCCCGTCCTCTTCGTCAAGAAGAAGGATGGTACAGACCGGATGGTTGTAGATTATCGACCTGTCAATTTGGTCACAATCAAGAACAAGTATCCGCTCCCAGGATCAGCGACCTGTATGATCAGCTCGCTGGATCCTCAGTCTCCTCTAAAATGGATTTGAGATTGGGCTACCATCAAATCAAAATCAGGAACGGGGACATTCCTAAAACAGCCTTTGTTACTCATTATGGCCAATACGAGTACACCGTCATGTCCTTCGGTTTAACCAATGCTCCAGCCACCTTTTCTCGGTTAATGAACTCAATCTTCATGGAGTGTTTGGATAAATTCGTCGTGGTTTACCTCAATGATATACTCATCTACTCCAAGAACGAGGAAGAACATGCCGAACATCTAAGGCTAGTGTTGAAGAAACTTCGAGAGCATCGCCTTTATGCCAAATTTTCTAAATGTGAATTTTGGTTGTCAGAATGACCTATCTGGGTCATGTAATATCTGGTAAAGGTATTGTTGTTAATCCTAAGAGAGTTCAAGCCGTCCTTAATTGGACTCCACCTGAATCGGTCAAGCAAGTTCGGTGTTTTCTAGGCTTAGCGAGCTATTGCCGTCGCTTTGTCGAAAATTTCTCCAAAGTTGCAAAACCTCTAACGGAACTCCTCAAGAAAGATAAAAAGTTCGAGTGGACTCCACAATGTGAGCACAGCTTTCAGGAACTGAAAAGACGCCTGACATCTGCTCCCGTATTGGTACCGCCATATTTCTCTAAGGACTTTGTTATCTACTGCGACGCCTTGCGACAAGGACTAGGTTGCATTCTCATGCAAGATCGACACGTAATTGCTTACGCTTCACGGCAATTGCACCCACATGAGGAGAATTATCCTACTCATGATCTAGAGCTTGCAGCTGTAGTCTATGCACTTAAAACCTGGCGACATTACCTCCTGGGTAATCGTTGCGAAATATTCACTGATCACCAAAGTCTGAAGTACATCTTCACCCAACCGGATTTGAATCTCAGGCAAAGACGTTGGGTCGAGTTGATCACAGATTTCGACTTAGGAATAACTTACACCCCAGGGAAAGCCAACGTCATGGCTGATGCGCTAAGTCGTAAATCTTATTGTAATAACCTGATGTTACAACAAAGTCAACCGCTTCCCCATGAGGAATTTCGGAAGCTTAACCTTCACATTGTTCCTCAAGGATTTCTTTCCACCTTGGTGGCGAAACCTACTCTTACGGATCAAATCATCGCTGCCCAAAAGCGAGATAAGGGAATATCTAAGATCAAGGAGAACATTGCTAGCGGAGGTGCTAGATGTTTCTCCACAAATGATCATGGTGTTGTGTACTTTGAGAACCGTTTAGTGGTTCCCAAGAACCAGCATCTACGGCAGTTGATCCTTAAGGAGGCTCATGAATCTCCTCTCACCATTCATCCCGGTAGTACCAAGATGTATCAGGACCTACGCCAGAGGTTCTGGTGGACTAGGATGAAGAGAGAAATTGCTCAGTATATTGCTAATTGCAACGTCTGCCGTTGTGTAGAAGCAGAGCATCAACGGCCTGCTGGCACCCTTCAACCCCTAGCTATTCCTGAATGGAAATGGGATAAAATTGGTATGGACTTCATTACCGGTTTTCCCAGAACCAAGAAAGGGAATAATGCTATCTTCGTCGTTATCGACCGTCTTTCCAAAGTGGCCCATTTCTTACCTGTTCGTGAGAGTATAACCGCTAGTCAATTGGCAGACTTATACATCTCCCGAATAGTGTCTCTCCATGGTGTTCCTTTGGAAATTTACTCGGATGGAGGAAGTCTCTTCACCTCTCGATTTTGGGAAAGTTTCCAAAATGCTATGGGAACCCGCCTTTCCTTTAGCACCGCTTTTCACCCTCAATCAAGTGGTCAAGTAGAACGCGTCAACCAGATTCTAGAAGACATGCTTCGAGCCTCTGTTATCTCATTCGGAATGGAGTGGGAGAAATGCCTTCCATTTGCCGAATTTGCTTATAACAACAGCTATCAATCCAGCTTGGGCAAAGCCCCTTTTGAAGTTCTGTATGGACGAAGGTGTCGAACGCCTCTTAACTGGTCAGAAACTGGGGAAAGACAATTCTTTGGCCCGGATATGATCCAGGAAGCAGAAGAGCAAGTTCGCATCATTCGTGAAAAGTTGAAAACAGCCCAATCTCGTCAAAAGAGTCAATATGACCGAAAACATAAGTCTATGACGTTTGAAGTTGACGAGAAGGATTACCTTCGGGTTACTCCTCTGAAGGGAACCCATCGTTTCGGTATCAAAGGCAAATTGGCTCCTCGTTACATTGGACCTTTTCGTATTCTCGCTAAACGAGGAGAAGTTGCCTACCAGTTGGAACTACCTCCACATCTCTCTAGAGTCCATGATGTCTTCCACGTTTCTCAACTCAGGCGTTGCTTCTTGGATCCTATCCGTGGAGTGGACCACGAAACGCTTGATCTCCAAGATAATCTCACGTATCGAGACTACCCCGTTCGTATCCTCGATCAAGCCGAGCGTACCACTCGACGTCATAACATCAAGTTTCTCAAGGTTCAATGGTCACACCACTCTGAGAAGGAAGCAACCTGGGAAAGGGAGGATCGTCTTTGACTTGAGTATCCCGCCTTCTTTCCGGAGGAACCTAAATCTCGGGACGAGATTCTTTTGAGTGGGGGTGAGTTGTCACACCCTAGCTAGTTCATGCATTAGAGTGTTGCATCATGTCTATTCTTTCATCAGAAACTTGAAATGGGGATGAAAGAACCCCCAGCCCCCTCTAAAACAACTAGGGTTTACTAAAAATAATTTCAATGAACCTGAAATGCCCTTCTAAAATGTCCATCATTTTTGTCCTGGTTCAGAACCTCTGCCAAAAGTGATGCACAGATTTCTAGGTCATCCTAAGGTCTTTGAGTTCATTCATAATTATTTGAATTTGGGCATTTTAAATTTATAAAATATTTCAAATGCTCAAATATCTCCAAACTAAAACGTTTCATGTTGGAAATAATCCAACTATGGACCAGGAGCAGTTTGGTGATTTTAGGAGTTGCCTAAGTATTTTTAATAATTCAACAAACTTACAGAATAAATAAAAAAAACAGAAAACAGGAAAGGAAACTTACCTGGCGCCAGCACCCGGCCCACCTGCCGGCCCAGCCCAGCGCCGCGCTAGTGAGCTACTTGCCGGCCAGACAGGCAGGCAAGGTGCTCAACGGCGAGCACCGCAAGGGTGCCACGCACCTGCTCGCTGCCTCGCCGCTTCCCTCTTCATGCCACGTTGGGGATCACTCCCCCTCTCTCCCCCGAACCCCCCAGATGCCCCCTCTCCTCTCCAGCTCCTCCCCCTCGCGCTCCCCAGCCATGGCCGACGCCACCGCCGCCGCTCCAACATCGTAGCCGTGCTCCATGTCTCCCGTGCGTCTTCTCGTCGTGTCCAGGAGCTCCGCCGCCGTCCACTTCATCGAGCTAGCTGAGCCCCGTGTGCTCGCAAGGCCCGAGTCCACCGCACCGACCTCGCCCGAGTTCGCCGTCTCCGGAGATCCCCTTCAACGCCGTCGCCGCATCAGCTCGTCCCCGACCCCGCCGGTGGCCTCTACGGGTGCTCTGTGAGCCGAGCTACCCCTCCTACCCTCCCTCTCTCGTTCCCGAGCCGTGTAGCTACCGCACGAAGATCACCCGCACGCACCGCCGCGGATCTCGTCGCGGACGTGCTCCCGGCCATCCTTCGGCCACTTCACGGTGTCCATCGCACTCCCCACGCTGCGTTGGGTCCAACCGTGCACTCCCCGCACCTCACCGCACACCCTAGCCCCGAGTTCGCCTTCACCCGAACTCCGGTGACCGCCTAGGTCGTCGCCGGCGCCAACTCCGGCCACCCCGACCTCAACTCGCTCCACCAAGAGCTGCGGTTCGTCCCCAGCTCCACGTAGATGCCTTCCGCGCCCCATTTGGTGGCCGGAACGGCCAAAACCACTTCCGCCGCCGCGTCGGGCTCGCCGGCGGCTAAACGTCGGTGCAGCCGTTTTGACTTTGACCACGGGTGGGCCCTGGTTGACTCTGTTGAGTCAATGACAGGTGGGGCCCCCTTCTGCTAATTATCCAGATTAGTTTAAACTAAATTAAATTAGTTAATTATCCACTGACACCCTGGACCCACTGGTCAGTTTGACCTGGGCCGATCTGTTGACTTGCTGAGGTCAGCATGACCTCATGCTGACGCAGTAAACCTTTTCTAAAATTAAAATAAATCTAAAATGATTTATAAATTCCAGAAAATAACCCAAACTTCAAAAAAAAAATCATAGAAAATAATCTCTAGCTCCAAATGCAAAGTTTTATATATGAAAAATGATCAGAAAAATCCAATCTATCCATCTGTACTAGTTTCATGCATGTTTAAGCAAGCTAACTTTATGTTTAGTGCAGAACAAGATAAAACACTTTAAAGGGCCATGTATGAGTTTGAAATTTGAATCTTTGGTTCAAATTGGTTCAAACACTTCTGGTCTTAGTTGCATTAGCCCAACACACTCATATTGCCATGCTTCATGCATGCATCATATTATCGCACATTGTTTGGTGATGGCTGTGTATCGGTGTTATTTGCGGCAGGTTCTGCCTCCGAGGAGTACCGTGATTACCCTAGCGAAGAACTGTATCACTGCATCAACCCATCAGGCAAGCAACCAACCATTTGATCATATCGATACAATCCCATGTTCTCGCTCTTGCTCTCTTTTACTGCATTAAGACAACACGTTTCAAACTGTTGTGTGCTACGGTAGTTGAACCCATTTCCTCTGCATGACCTGTCATTGCCACAGTAATTAGATGAAACCCACTAGCATGTGTAGGAATTGATTGAGCCATATGTATGTGTTGTTCCTACCTTGCTATGCCTGCTATGCTTAGAGTTGTGTCAGGTCTGGTTCATCTGGGTGATGGGCTAGAGCGAAATGATCATGTCGGTAATGAGAGTGATGTGGTGAACACGAGTTGGTAAAGGTATCGATGAGAGGCCATGTAGGAGTACATGGTGGGTTGTTTCATTGAAGCCGACCTTAAGCACTGAGATCTGTATGCGTGATTTAAGATTCAGCTACTACCATGCATTGGGCCCGGAAATATGACCCCGCTCGACTTCTTATTCACCCTAGTCCTCTGTCCAGGAGTTGCAAGTAGTTTCTGGTGTTTGTAGCTTACTAGAGGCCGTGGACGGCGCTGACCCGCGGGGTGGGCTGTGATGCGGTAGGTACGTGGCATGGTGTACCGAATACCCGTTAGGTATCTCGGGAACCCTGTACACATCGTTCGGGGCCGTATGGGAAACCTCGGCCGGACTCCTGCGGATGGAACCTGGATAGGCGATAAACCTAGACTAAAGACTTAGGTGTTTAGGTAGGTCGTGGTCTACACCCACGTCGGCTTTCGCTTGAAGTCTGCCGAGCACATGTCGTGTGCAGACGCTAAGTGGTGGAAACATGTATGAAGAAGTACACCCCTGCAGGGTTAACATGATCTATTCGAATAGCCGCGTCCACGGTAAAGGACTACTTGGTTGCTTACACAGTTCATAGACAAGTGAATGGATACTACTAAAAATCTCAAGATAAGCGTGAGTGCCGAGGATGGCTCTTCCGTAGGATGACGGAGGTGGATCCTCGGTGGTGTATTGAAGTGGTGAGTAGTGGACTCATGTGCACAAAACCATTTCAAGTTGGTGTCTCGTAAGATAGCTTAGCCAAGAGTCAAAGCTGGCTTGCTGCAATAACTCCACCAACCCTTCTTGATAATGTGCATGTATGTTGGATCTGATGTAAGTCTTGCTGGGTGCCTTTGTACTCATGTTGCTATAATTTACATTTTACAGAAGACGCTGCAACCACTTCTGATGGGTTCTTCGTAGACATTGACATCGATGAGTAGACTGAGGACCAGGTGGTAATCCTGAGCTTGTGAAGGACCACGTAGTATAGCTAGGCTTTCCAAGCCTCTTTTATTTTACTAGTTGTCTGTACTCAGACAAGTTACTTCCGCTGCTGGTTTGTATGACTGTATGACTTGAATGCTGGGTCGTGTGACCCGTACTTATGTGTATGTTATGTATGGCTCTCTAAGCCTTAAATAAAGTACTTGTGTTGTAGAGTCGTGTTGTGATGCCTTGTTGTATTTGCACATATCGAGCACATTGTGTGTATGATTAAAATGCTTGGTATGTGTGGGATCTGATTATCTAGTTGTTTACTCATAGTAGCCTCTCTTACCGGGAAATGTCTCCTAGTGTCTCCACTGAGCCTTGGTACCTTGCTACTGCTCCGGAACACTTAGGCTGGCGGCATGTGTCCTTCTTCGTTCCTGTGTCTGTCCCTTTGGGGAAATGTCAGGCGGTGGGTACCGGAGTCCTGTTGGCCCGCTACAGCCCGGTTTACCGGAGTCCTGCTAGCCTAGTGCTACAGCCCGGATTCACTTGATGATGACCGACATGTTCGATGCTGGGTCATGGATGCCTGTCCCTGTAAGTCTGTGCCACTTTGGGTTTACGACTAGCCATGTCAGCCCGGGCTCCTTATCATATGGATGCTAGCGACACTATCATATACGTGTGCCAAAAGGCGCAAACGGTCCCGGGCAAAGGTAAGACGACACCCATGGGAATACCGTGCGTGAGGCCACAAAGTGATATGAGGTGTTACATGCTAGATCTATGTGGCATCGAGTCGGGGTCCTGACACAGTCCTTCCCATGGGAGGGCCCGTTCATCGTCAGCAGAGCCCTGTGCGACCGCAACGCCTACTACATCATCGACGCGCGCAAGTAAAAGAAGCGCAAGAAGGACACCGCCGGCGAAGAAACGACCCGGCCGTGGAACGCGGAACTCCTCCGCCTGTTTTACAGTTAGCAGCACAAGTGTATGTATCGTCGCCTTTTGTAAACGCATGAAACTACGGGGTCCCCGAACGAAACTCAGGGTCTACGTTTTGCCGACAAATTTACTGTGTCCATATTTATCTGCATCACTTTACCACCAAACCTGGCCGCCGGCTCAACTAGATCGACCCGGGGGGCCGGGGGTAGGACGGCTCGGCCACCACCTCGCCGCCTTACTTGGTGATTCCTGAAAAAGTTGGGACGCCGAGGTCCCCCACTTAGCCCTAAAACCGCAGATCTAGCTTTGGCAGTTGGCGGGCAAGCACAACGACCCAAAGCTCCTTTACGATTCATACACTAAGTCAAAGGCCGCCGGGTCGACCGACCCGGCCCGTCACTCATCAGATAAGTAGCCGCACGACCGGCTGCTCGCCAACTGGCCAAGCCGGATTGCCGCCAGCCGGCCCAGTGGGTGTCTCACT
>NC_041389.1:177305994-177315187 GCF_002162155.2 Triticum dicoccoides | reverse complement strand
GGCAGGTTTCAGACAGGAGAAGCGCATAAAATCGGTTTGAAAAAGCGGAAGGCAAAGAGCAAAAAAGAACTCACGACACTCACATACAAATATTTAAAACAAAGGCCCATGGCCCAAGTTCATTACACCCTAAAACAACCCCCTGTGGGTGGGTGGACGTGCTACTTAACAGATTGTGCGTAAAGTATCTCAGGCATCTCCAGCGCCGCGTCGCGACGACGACGGCCCTCCCCTGGCGGCTTCCGGATCCAGCGTGACACCAGTGTCCTCCTTAGCATCCCCATCGCCGTAGACGCCCATCTCCTCCGAGCTCCCCTCTGGGTCACAAAGAAGCAAGCCGTAGTCGTCGCCATCCACGACCCTGCCATCTTCCGTCCACTCTGGATGGAACTCATCGTGGAAGGCGAACTCGGCGATGTAGCTGGCTCGGGACGCCATCCGGCCAGCCTGCTCCTGCTTCAACTGCTCCGAACCAGCGCGCTGACCCATTAGCGCGTCCAGCTGAAGATGCGGATGCCAAGAAAGCACAAACAGTAGCGCCATCTCGGCACCGGCACGGGACAGTAGCGCCAAGAAAGCACAAACACGCTACTCGCCAAGACGTTCCGGACCCGCCTCCAGCCAGCGCGCCAGGCGTGAGAAGCTGCGCGGATGGACGGAGTCCGGCCACAGGGCCGCCGTCATCGTGGTGCCGGCCTGGGACAGCCGCTCCATCTACGCCCCCAGGCCCGCAAGCGGGCCTCTGCAGCGGCAATGATCTCTGGGAAGGTCCAGGCCACCCGCGGATCCGTCCCAGACCCAACAACGCCGTTCAGGTCACGCTGGTAGCGAACGGCTTCCTCTGCCAGCCGCTGCATCTCCGGGAAGGCCCCTGCCATCGAAGAAGAAGCAAGATTAGAAGAACAACAAGGAAGAAAAGCCGGGTCCCGACCCGGCAAAATTACAAGAAGCAGCACTTACTGGAGAAGGACTCTTCCAGGTTCTGCGCCTCGAGCAACGTACCACGCCGCTCCCGCTCCATGACGCGGTCGCGCTCCCCGAGTGCCTTCTCCAGATCGGCCGCCTTAGCAAGGGCTGCCTTCAGCTCGGAGTCCTTGTCTTCGGTCGCCTTCTCAGCCGCCTCCTGGCGACGAGTCTTGTCTTGACGAGCCTCCTCGGCCGCGGCGGCCTACTCCCGCAGGTGATCCACCTCGGCCTGGAGCCGGCCCTTGTCGTCGACCAGCCGACCGCGCTGCTGGTCCGCCTCAGCCAAGGCCTGCTGCGTCTCCAGCACCTTGGCGGCCTACGCCTTAAGAAGCTCCACCTCGGCCTCGAGGCGGCTCTTGTGACCCGCCAACTGCTCATGCAGCTGGTTGGCCTCGTCAAGAGATCGCCGGGCTGCGGCCGCCTCCGCCCTTGCCTGCGCCGCCTCGGCGCCAAGGCGGCCAGCGTCAGCAACAAGCAGGTCATAATGATTACCAGCCCGGACAAGCCGAGTCCGCCAAGACAGCACCTCGGCTGCAAAGAAAAAGAATTCAGCAAAAGAAAAAAGACAAGACTTAAGAATTGGCCCAACTGTTACACAGTTGGCCGGAATCTTGGGGGCTACACCCAGTGGGTGCGCTAGCGCGCCCCCACTAGAAAAGAGCATGAACGTACCTGCGGCGACGCGAAGCTCCTCCTCCTTGGCAGCGAGCTGCTCCTTGAGCTCCCGATGCTTGCCTAGGAGCCGGTTGAAGGTGGCAACCTGGAAAGCATCAAGATGCTGAAAGAAGATAGAAGTCATAACAAGGCCCGGCGGTCCTAAGATTCGACCCAACTACTACGTAGTTGGCCCAAACCTCGGGGGCTACACTCAGTGGGTGCGCTGGCGCGCCCCCACAATGAAGAAGTTACAAGAAAACGAAGAAGAAGGACTTACCAGGACGGCGCGCTCCAGGTCGCGCGTCCGCTCCATCACGGCCTGGGCAAAGGCCTCAAGCCGCTCCATCCGGCCTCGCAGGCGGCGGCTGACGGCATCCAGCACCTACTCCTCATTGGTCTGGGGCCAGAAGACGGTCGCGCCCCCACTCCGCGCGGGCTACGGCACGACAGCTCGGTGCCCGCCCTGACGGGGCACCAAGGCGTGCCCCCCGCTGGCCGCTTGCGACGCGGCCAGCACCTCCTCTAACGCCCCTTCCGGCGCCAACGGCGATCCGGATGCCGGGACACCCTGCACCGCCACCTCAGGCACCGCCACCCGCGGTGCCTCCTCCATAGCCTCCGGCGCGCTGGCGCCGCTGCCGGCGGCGCCTCCTCCAGGACGCCGCCACCTCCACCACCATCAGCCCCCGTGCGCTCGACCACGTCGGCTCACGGTGGGGTATCGCCCCCCACCTCCATGACTTCCTGGTCGAGGAGCACCACCTCACCCCGGCCCCCACAGTCGCGCTTCCTCACTGATGACAGTTCAAAAACCGTCGCCACTACCACCGTGTCTTCCGGCATCTCGCGCCAGGCCGGCTCCACGCCGGATCGCGCCCATGCCGCTGCCGCGTTGGTCCAAGCCTGGACTGACGCTGCCTCCACGTCCGCCTCGGCCCGGTTCCTGTCCCGCCAGGCTAAGGCCTCGGCGTCTTACGGATCCAGGCCGAGGTCTGAGTCACCTCGCCCCTCCTCCCCGACCAGACCGGCAAGGTCGGACCAGCTCCTACGGAATGCGGTCCCTTCGGCGGCCCCGGCCTCCGCCGCCGCTCTCGCCAGCGCGATGGGCAACCTGAAGAAGAAGGCAAAATAAGCGAAAGAACCTAGAAATCCAGGTGCAAGCAGGAAATAGCTTACCCCGTCAAGACTGGAACCGGGATCGGCCTCCCGCGCTTCTTCTTGGCCGTCCTCCCAGGCTCGGCCGGGTCCGCCGTGCGTTTCAATCCGTGGGGTCGCGCTGCGACGCTGTCCTTTCCATGCGGGCGGCTCGGCGCCACCCCATGCGAGGACCCAGCTACGCCCGCGTCGCCGCCTCCCCCGCCCAGTGCCACTACACCAGGAACCGGCGTCAGCATCACCTTCACCGCGACACGAGCAACAATTCAAGACGAAACGAAGAAGGAAACATCCAAGACTTACCGGTTCAGCGCCCAGCGCCGGCGTCGGACTCGGCCACCTCCTCGCCGCATTGGGCCGCGGGCTCCTCTGGTGCCACCGGCGCCACCTGCGATCGTGCCCGGGCGTAAGGATGCCGGATTGCGTTCAGGAGAACCTCCCGCGTCGTGTCAGGACGAACAAGAAGATGCGTGTTGGCAAAGTAAGGAGACTAGAGGCTCCCCTGCGGCGCCGGGTTCGACTGGCTATACGGCGCCTTGCCGAATCGCCAATCCTCTCCAAGGTTGGCCTTGGAGATGTCGTTGACACCACGTGCGACCTACTCCGCAGATAGCCGCGTCGACCCCATCCGGTTGGGGTCCTACAGGCCAATCATCTCGCCGATGAGGCACGTGCGCCTCTGAAGCGGGAGGACCCAGCGGGAGATGAAAGCGGCGAGGAGCTCCGTGCCGGTGAGCCCGTCCTGCGTCCTCATCACCGTCACCCACTCGCAGAGATTGACGATCTCCTGCGACGGGCACCGGAGCGAGTAGCCCCAGTTCGTCTTCGCCCATGGCAGTGCAATGACGAAGGGGGGAAGGTTGATATGGTACGCGCCATGGTTGCGGACATAGAAGAAAGAATTCTGCCACTTCTTGGCAGAATCCTCGAGCGGAATCTTGGGGAAATCTGCCCCCGACCGCTTGGAGATGACGGCGGCGCCGCACTCAGCGAACTCCCCGGCCGAGGGGCCCTGCTGCTTCAAGGAGAAGAAGCGCGCCCAGAGGTCGATCGTCGGCTCGACCCCCAGGTACCCCTCGCACAGGGTCACGAAGCCGGAGAGTTGGACGATGGCGCCGGCACCAAGATGGTGCGGTTGAAGCCCGAAGAACTCCAAGAAGGCGTGGAAGAAGGTGCTCACCGGCAGCCCGAACCCGCGCTCATAATGGGTAAGGAAGACGACGCGCTCCTGCCCCTCGGGTCGGGGCCTTTGCTCGCCGCGCGGCAGGCGGATGCCGACGTCCGTCTCCCGCGGCAAGCGCCGCGAAGCTCGAAGCTGCGTGATGTCCTCGGGGGTGACGTTGGTACCCATCCAAGAGCCCGACGGCAGCGCCATGGATAGAAGCGGGAAGAAGAAGACGAGCGACGGAGGAGGCTCTTCTCGGGGCTGCGGGCGCAGCTGTGCATTGGTGGCAAATAGTAGAGCACGAGCAGGGGGACAGGAGGGCGCGAGCGAGAATGGTGTCCGCCGCCCCCTTTCCCTCCTCAATTTATAAGCCCAGTTCAAACGTGGGGAGGTGGGATCGTTTGCATGCGCCCGTTCCACTACCCCGCAATAAGCGCGCACGTACGCGCGCACTAATTGCTCGAGGAAGTGCAACCAGCCCCCAGACGCCACAATAAATCCGCGCGCGTGGCCCAAGGGCGCGCGGCGGCGAGCCCCCGGCCCGTCACTCGGCCCCGTCACGCGCGTGGCCTGTTAGGCCCCTCCGACTTCCGGGCGCCACATGGCGCCTGCGCGAAGCCCTAGGGGTCGCCTCAAGATTTGACAGACTCCTCGGTTCCCGCCGCAGCCGGGTTGCCGCGATCCGGTTTCCGAGCAAACCGGCACACAGCGGGTGTTGCCGGAACCGGCGTTCGTAGAATCCCCCTTGCTCAAGGGAGAAACTGCGAAGGCCCACTCATCAGAAGATGGCGGACCTTCACAGCTTCAGGGACTACTGTCGGGGGGATGAACCCCGGGCTGGCAACGGAACCCGGATCCTTTCCGAAAATAGCAGGGCCCACATTGCCCCGCAAACCGGCACGCCGGGTCTCTCGACCCGGCAGGGCCCGCAACCCGGCCAAACCCTCCGACGCGGCAAGGTATGTCAACCCGGCCACAGCAACTGGCGCAAGGCAACTTGACCCGGCGCAACCAAGGCTTCCACGGCAAGCCAGCACCACCCGTGGTGCCCACAGCAACCCAGCCATGGGTCAGCTCCTGACCCATCTAGGCCGCACGATGGAACGAGACCCAAGCCACCGATGACCAAGGCAACAGTGTTTTCACCATGCCGGTGGTCAGCCAGGGCATGGCAATAGTGCCCCTCACCTACCTGCTGACCAAGGCTGGCATGGCTACAGTGCTCCTGCCCTCACCGCTGACGACAGCAAGCGGCGGCCTGACGGAGAGCACTGTACACGGCTCGATTCGGCCATGACCTCACGATCGACAAGACGGCGCACAGTCCCCTAGGCACGCGGGGCCCACGCCTAGGGGAACCCGGCGAACCACAAGCCCACAAGCGGGACCCAGCTCGGAGTCCCGGGCACCAACAATACGGACCCACCGACTTGGCATATTACCATTGTAACCCTGGGTGGGTTGATCTACAAAACCCCCCAGGAACCCACACCCACAGGGGCATCGCAGCATCGCACCAACATATCGACATCACCACACGACACACAGAGATGAAAAGCAAGAAGCAGAAGCATAGTACTAGCCACCCAACAGCAGTACCGAAGAGAAGGAGCAGCCCAAGTCTTGGCCAGCATCCTTCCTCCTCCATACAGCTCCAGGAGCAACATTGTACTATCCATCATCTAACCAAACTCGGCAGGACTAGGGGTGTTATATCTTTGGACCACCGAACCTGGGTATGTCCGGCGTCCCGCGCCCGCGCATGCCAACCTCGCCTCTGGATCCCACCAGTGCCCTCGAGCCTCCTCCTCTCTTCAGCCATCCCTTGGCATCTGCCGTGCACCCACCACGACACTTAAGGTTCGAACTCTGGGGTGCACGCGAAGATCTTCCCCCTACCACTCCACGTCTGATCGCCTCACGAGAATCTAAGCTAAAACGATGAACAACACGAGGGACACAAGATTTGTACTGGTTCGGGCCATCGTTGTGGTGTAATACCCTACTCCAGTGTGTGGTGTGGTGGATTGCCTTAGGGGCTGATGATGAATAGTACATGGAAGAACTCCCTCGCAAGAGGTGTTCTTGAGCTGGTGCGATGAACTGCTTGGATGAGTTTGATCGCCTCTCGATCTAATGAGCACCTGATGAGATCTCCCCCTACTATGGTGGCTATACCTATATATAGAGAGGCTCTCGTCCTCTTCCCAAATGTTGAGCGGAAAGGGCGCCAACAACGGCCATTTCAAAGGGGAACATCTAGTACAAGTTATCCTGACTAAAGTTGGTCTTCGGCTGCCAAAGGCACTGGCGATGACACCGTCTTGGGGTCCATGATGACCTCCATCCTGCCGCTCTGCTGGTCTTCGTCTCGTTGCACTGAAATGGCAACCTTTGCCTGACGCCTCGGTACTCCATGCCTGTGCTTGCCCCCTTTGCACCAAAGAGGAAACAAGGACACTGCATGGGCCGGCACCCGCCTGGCCCCCCTTGTTTCGATCGTCATGGCTTGTGTCACGAGCACCTCGCGAGGTACCCTGCCTTGATCTCTCCGCCTCTTCGCGAGCCTACCTCGCGAGGCCGTTCCTGAGGAAGTCTTGTGTCGTCCACCCCGCGAGGCTTGGCCCCTCGCGAGGGTCTTGAGTTTTGCGCTGATGAAGATGTGCCGTACTAGGCCACCACTCGAGCCAAGCTGCAGGCCGCAGGCAGGCAAGTCTGGGGACCCCCGTTCCGAGAACGCCGACAAGCTGGACCCCGGCAGGCTTCCTCATGGGCTGAAGCTCCGTTAGCCGTGTCATATCCTGCTGGCACTGTTGGTGGAGGTTGGTGGATCATCTTCGCCATGCTCCTCATCGTCACCTTCGTCGGTGCCCTCCCGCCCCCGCCAGGCTACCTCTCCTGGAGCCCGACAGGGTCAGTCTGGGCTTCTGCCCAGGCACTCCTTTTGCCCTCTTCGCCTTTGACTGTTGTGCCTAAAAAGAGAGGGACAAGAAAGGGCATCACGGGTGTCGGTGTCAAAACCTGCGGATCTCGGGTAGGGGGTCTCGAACTGTGCGTCTAAGGCTAATGGTAACAGGAGGCAGGGGACAGAATGTTTTCCCCAGGTTCGGGCCGTATCGATGGAGGTAATACCCTACTTCCTGCTTGATTGATCTTGATGATATGAGTATTACAAGAGTTGATCTACCACGAGATCGTAGAGGCTAAACCCTAGAAGCTAGCCTATGATTATGATTGTTGTTGTCCTACGGACTAAACCCTCTGGTTTATATAGACATCGGAGGGGGCTAGGGTTACATAGAGTCAGTTATAGAGAAGGAAATCTACATATCCGAATATCCAAGCCTGCCTTCCACGCAAAGGAGAGTCCCATCCGGACACGGGACGAAGTCTTCAATCTTGTATCTTCATAGTCCAATAGTCCGGCCAAAGTATATAGTACGGCAATCCGAGGACCCCTTAATCCAAGACTCCCTCAGTAGCCCCTGAACTAGGCTTCAATGACGATGAGTCCGGCATGAAGATTGTCTTCGGCATTGCAAGGCGGGTTCATTCTCCGAATACTCCATAGAATATTTAGGACACAAGGGTCGTGTCTGGCTCTGCAAAACAAATTCCAGATTCCACCGTATAGAGTATAATATTCCACAAATCTAATCTGCTGACCGCTTTTTATAGCATGACATCATGCCATGGTTCGGCCTTTATTCGAACCGTTTTCATAACTAGCCACTACACGCGCTGCCAGGCAGTTTTACTGGCAAGTCTTGTCGAAGCAGAGATCGTGTCCCCCCTTATCACGGGATTGCTTGGGTAACCCAACCATGTTTGTTTAATATGACTCTTCGATTTTAGGCAAGTCCCAAACGCTCACGCCGGGGACGCTTGATATCCGTCCTCTTTATAAAGGGGCCAAGGCCTGTCTTTTTCTTTCCACGCTCGATCCTTCCCCTCCCCCACCTCGAGTTCCAACACCCAAGGCTCAAGCTAAAGCACCTCGGTCTTTCGACCATGTCCGGATCCAATCAAGGCTGGTGGATGGCCTCCTCCGTCACAGAGGAGGACATCCGGAAGCTTAGGGAGGCCAGGTATCTCACCGTCGAGATTCCGCATAACCTGCTCCAGGGCAGGTCGTCCCCACTCTCGAGCCCAACGAGAGCGTTGTCTTTATCTCCCACTTCCTCCGAGGGCTAGGTTTTAGCGTTGATCCCTTCATAAGAGGGCTCATGTTCTATTATGGGCTAGATTTCCATGATCTAGCTCCGGATTCCGTTCTTCACATCTCGTTGTTTATCATCGTGTGTGAAGCCTTCCTCTGCATCACCCCCACTTTGGCCTATGGCTCAAGACCTTCAATGTGGGTGTAACGCCCCAGATTCGATGCGCCAGGTGTCTGCCAGTTATTCGCCGTAATTGCCATGTCTTTTGCTTGCGTGTTGCATTTTGCCATGTCATCATCTGCATTTCATATCATGTCATCATGTGCATTTCATTTTGCATAAGTGTTTGTCTCATGCATCCGAGCATTTTCCCCGTTGTCCGTTTTGCAATCCGACACTCCTATGTCCTCCGGCGTCCCCTTTTTGTCTCTCGTTGTGAGCGGGTGTTAAACTTTGTCGGAATGGCCCGAGGTTTGCCAAGCGGCCTTGGTATAGCACCGGTAGACCGCCTGTCAAGTTTCGTGCCATTTGGAGGTTGTTTGATACTCCAACGGTTAACCGGGTAACCGTAAAAGCCTCTTTTATGTGCAGCCCAACACCCCTTACAAAGTGGCCCAAAACCCAGCAAACTCCCCTCCATGCTCTCGGTCGTTCGATCACGATCGCGTGGCCGAAAATCGCTCCTCATTGGGACTCTCCTAGCTCCCTCTACCTATATAAACACCTCCCCCTCCAAAAATCCCGGTGCAAACCCTAGTCCTCTTCCTCCCGCCGCCACCGGACATGTCCGTCCCGGACCGGACGCGTCCGCCGCCGTCGTCCCGGCCAATCTCGTGACGCCATGTCAGCCCGCCGCCGCCCTCGTCCAATCGGGTGCCACCACGCATCCCGGCGCCCGCGCCACGCCGCCGCCGCCGCCCGCCCAGGCCCGCGCGCGCCGCCCCGCTTCCCGCGCGCCCGAGCGCCTCCCGCTCCGCCGGCGCAGCCCCGCGCCCTCGCCGCCTGCGAGCATCGCCGTCGCCTGCGCCGCCCGCCGCCCGCTCCGCCGGCGTCGGCCCTCGCCTTCGCCGCCCTCCGCCGGCCACGAGCG
>NC_041389.1:177269677-177305207 GCF_002162155.2 Triticum dicoccoides | reverse complement strand
CGCGGCCCGCCCCTCACCGGAGCCGCCCGAGCTCCGCCGCCACCAGGTGGCCGTAGCTCCGACCGGCGCCCGCCTCCGCCCCGCGTCGCCTCCCTCGCTGGAGCCGCGACCGTTCGCCGCCGTCCCCGGCCGGATCCGGGATGGGACCGGCCGGATCTGCCTCACTCCGGCCATCTCCGGCGAGATCCGGCGCTGCCTCGGAATCCGTGCTGCCTCAGGTTGACTTTTCCCCTCCGAAATTCCACTAAGTCCCGATTCTTTGTGATATTTTATGCCATGTTCATCGCATCATAACTTGTTGCATACTGCTCCGTTTTGTGCGTGTAATATGTCAAATTGTTCGCCTCAACGAGTACTTCATTTCATTTCATTGTGTCATTTTCATTTGAGCTCATCTTGATGCCCGAAATGCTGTTGGAAGAGTGCATGTTGATGTTAATCTGCTGAAACTGTTATAACATGTTCATTTGTCATTTTTGCCATGTTTCATGTGTGCATCCTATGAGGTTGATGTCTACATGTGTTTTGATCTATGCCATGCCATCTTTCCAGAGGTGCTATCAATATATTTTTGCAAGTTGTGTGCTGAGTGCATAGAGCTTGTTAAGTAGGGCACTTGCTGTTACTGTTTTGCTAGGCTGATTCTGTTATATTTTGTTGCTATGTAAACATGCTTCTACTAGTTATTCTATGCATAATCTGGAGATGTTCACTAAGGATGTTTTGTTATACATGTCTTGATATATCTATTCATGCCCCTGGTTGGAATTATAGCCTGCTTTAACATGTTGTTATCTTGCTCCAAAGTTGCTAAATAATGTTGCTGTCAACCTGTTAACATGAAGTTCAGTTTTGGCCATGTACTTTTCTAGTGACCCATGCACCCTATGAACTTGTTCTTGCCATGCTTAGCTTCACAAACATGTCTTCTTTCTGGTGGTTGCCTTGCCATGCCATGTATTGCTCTGTGGTGAGTGGTTCAAGCTCACCAACATGTCTACTTATTGTTGTTCCTGCCATGTATGAATCTGTTATATAACTTGCCATGTTTACATGGGTGCCATCATATTTTCTATGCCTTTTTGGCTCTTGGTCAGTAAGGGTCTTTTGTTCTATGCATTTATTAGATTCATGCCATGCCTTTGTTTGCCATGATAAGTTCCTGCAACATGTTGTTTGATAGCTCTAAAATTGCAACCTGATGTTATTTCCTGATAAGTCTGAAACTGTTATAATTTGCAATCTTCCCATGTCCTTTTGAGCATGTTCTAGTGATTTCTGGAGGTAGCTCAGTGTTCATGTTTTGTTATGCTTTACCTGTACTTCATGACCATGCCTTTTGTTTTCATATTGTGGTACTGTAGCATATTGTTTTGATGCTTGAAATATGCCTACTTACTGTTTTGGGACAGATTGTTGTTATGACTTGTATAGAGTGTATGTGTTGCACCGTTGCTCCGTTTTGAGTGTGCTCTATATGAAACTTGCTTGATTTTTCATGTAGCTTCATATTATCATGTTGCATCCATGTTTTGAGGTGTTTGCTTGATGTTTGTATGCATTTTGCATCAATGCCATGTTTAACTTGTTTTCCTCATATCTTCTAGGCCGTAGCTCCGAAACTAATGAACTTTATATGTAACTTGACTAGAATCTCGTGTAGATCATCTTGGTGCATCTTAACTTGCTGTTTAACAACATGAACATAAGGTTTGTTCAGATCTGGACCAATTTCGAAATATGCATATGAGGACTTACCGGAATTGTTATATGTTGTTCCGGCCTCATTTAAACGTGCTTTGATGTGTTGTTCTTGTTTGCATCATCTCTTGCCATGAGTAGCTTCATGTAGACTTTGTCATGCATCATGCTTGTTGTGCATCATGTCTTGTTCATGTGGTGTGTTTACCATGTTGTGTGCTTCTTCTCGATAGTTCCGTTTCATTGCGATCGTGAGGATGCGTTCGTCTATGTGTGGTTTGTCTTCGTGGCTTCATCTTCTTCATGGACTCGTTCTTCTTCCTAGCGGGATTTCAGGCAAGATGACCGCTACCCTGGATCTCACTACTATCATTGCTATGCTAGTTGCTTCGTTCTATCGCTATGCTGCGCTACCTATCTTTTGCTCTTCAAGCCTCCCAAATTGTCATGAACCTCTAACCTTTGACACCCTTCCTAGCAAACCGTTGCTTGGCTATGTTACCGCTCTGCTCAGACCCTCTTATAGCGTTGTTAGTTGCAGATGAAGTTGAAGATTGCTCCATGGTGGACAGGATTTTGGTTGGGATACCACAATATCTCTTATATTATTAATGCATCTATATATTAGGTAAAGGGTGGAAGGCTCGGCCTTATGCCTGGTGTTTTGTTCCACTCTTCCACCCTAGTTTCCGTCATACCGGTGTTATGTTCCCGGATTTTACGTTCCTAACGCTGTCGGGTGATTTATGGGACCCCCTTGACAGTTCGCTTTGAATAAAACTCCTCCAGCAAGGCCCAACCTTGGTTTTACCATTTGCCTCACCACCACCTACCTTTTCCCTTGGGAGTAATTAACCCAAGGGTCATCTTTATTTTAGCCCCCCCCACCCCGGGCCAGTGCTTGTCTAAGTGTTGGTCTAAACTAAGCAGCCTGCGGGGCCACCTTGGGGAAACTCGAAGTCTGGTTTTAGTCGTAGCTTGACTTATCCGGTGTTGCCCCGAGAACGAGATATGTGCAGCTCCTATCGGGATGTCGGCGCATCGGGCGGCTTTGCTGGTCTTGTTTTACCATTGTCGAAATGTCTTGTAAACCGGGATTCCGAGACTGATCGGGTCTTCCTGGGAGAAGGAATATCCTTTGTTGATTGCGAGAGCTTATCATGGGCTAAGTTGGGACACCCCTGCAGGGTATAAACTTTCGAGAGCCGTGCCCGCGGTTATGTGGCAGATGGGAATTTGTTAATGTCCGGTTGTAGATAACTTGAAACCAGATCCGAATTAAAATGCATCAACCGCGTGTGTAGCCGTGATGGTCTCTTCTCGGCGGAGTCCGGGAAGTGAACACGGTTTCTGTGTTATGATTGACGTAAGTAGGAGTTCAGGATCACCTCTTGATCATTGCTAGTTGACGATCGTTCCTTTGCTTCTCTTCTCGCTCTCATTTGCGTATGTTAGCCCCCATACTTGCTTAGTCGCTGCTGCAACCTCACCACTTTACCCCTTGCTTTCCCATTAAGCCTTGCTAGTCTTGATACCCATGGTAATGGGATTGCTGAGTCCTCATGGCTCACAGATTACTACAACAACAGTTGCAGGTACAGGTTATACGATGATCTTGACGCGAGAGCATGATTGCTTGTTTTGGAGTTCTTCTTCTGCTTCTTCTTCGATCAGGGGATAGGTTCCAGGTCGGCAGCCTGGGCTAGCAGGGTGGATGTCGTTTGAGTTTCTGTTTGTGTTTCATCCATAGTCGGATGGTGCTCTGATGTATTGTGATGTTGTATTCTTGTGGCATTGTATGCCTCTTGTATGTATCCCCATCTATTATGTAATGTTGATGTAATGATATCCACCTTGCAAAAGTGTTTCATTATGCGGGTCTATCCTTGGTGGGACCTTCGAGTTCCTTTTGGATAGGGTCGCATATTGGGCGTGACAGTGGGGCCAAGGGTGATCGATGGGCATCACGCGGAGTGCGGAGGCGCTATAATAAGTAAAGGTGCCGACGCCCCATGGCCAAAGGGTTCTTTCGTGGAGACCTCTGATTTATGGTAGCGGGAGTGGTTTTACATCACTGCTCCCCGAGGTACAAAGCGGGTGGCTGCTCCAGCATTCCGCCGGGCCCCTCCACCACAACTGGCATCATGGCTCAAGAAAGGGCTGGATTGGGGGCTGGCAAATGACGTGTTGACATTGTAGAGCCGCATCCGAGACCTTCTCAAGAGAGATATCAGTCTTGCCAAGATAAAGCAAGTGATGCTGGTCCATCGAGTCCTTCCCTGCCAATGTCGTCCTCTCTGTATGTGGGAGTTCAACCCGGAAGGACCGCGAACCATTCAACAATTCTTTGGCCTGACGCTCAAAGATATGTACAAGTTATTCTTCGAATCACGAATAAAGTGTCCGGACACCACCGAGGACGCGGGTCTCAATTGCAACCGTCCGGATACCCCGGTAAATACTTCTGTTGCCGAACACACCATCCTTTATATTAATTATAACATAATTCTAAAAAACATTCTCTGCCAGGACTGGCTGAAGAAGGCGGAGAGGATTAGGTGTCCGGCCCCTCTTCCCGAAGGCTCGCGGAATCCTTTGTTGACCAGGATGCTTGATCGTGCACTGTATCAGGTGCCATCAGGCGAAGACGAGGGGAGGAATAGAGAAGCCATAGATGGGCCTCATTTTTTACACATCCAGATTGGAGGAGTAGATGCCTCCGCGAAGGAGGATAATTGGGGAGGGGAATCTAAAATCCCCTCTACCCAAGGTAAGAAAAGGGCCACCTCCGAAGATTTGGAAACGGTGGCTTCGAAACGAGGGAAGAAGACCTCACAAGGGGACCGACCCTCCACCAAGCCATAAGTGAGAGAGTACTTTGGTATACATACCCCATTTATTTTCTTGAGGATAATGACGGAAACATATTTGTTGCGGTCCGGCTAGTAGCCCTTCTCCACAGAGTTTGTCCTCGGGGGATCTTCCCCTGGAGATGATGGAGAGCGAGTCGGCTCCCCCTGCCTCCCTGTCACACAGGGCGGATGACCCCGAAGTGTCGTCACGGAGGATTTCTCCTGATCCGCCAAGGCCAGAAGTTGATACTTCGGCCGCCAGGAGTCTGGGATATCCGGCTCCCAAGGAGAGCTTTAGGGGGAGTCTCGGATTGTCTGGCACACAGTCGGACACCCTAATGGGCCTTCTGGAGTGAGCGGCCATCTCCGAGACGCATCGTGCCTTAATGGGCACATTAGTTGAGAGGATTTCATCCGCGAAAGGTGGTTTGAATGAAGCTTTTACGAGTCTGCTAAGAGGCTTTGAGGTATGCAAAAATTATATTTTTGATGGTTCCGCACATTCTAAGTGTGCTCTATGTAGATAGTAGCCCATGAGACTCTGGTTTCCATCAACGTGGCGGACAGAGGATCATAATCTCTGTTAATAATCATGCTGCTTTATGTGCAGATGGCTGAGGGTTTGGCGGCTGATCGATCTTCTGATTTTGCCGAACTAAAGCGGTAGCTAGACGTGGGCGATGCCGACATCACGCTTGTTAACAAGCGGCTTGACGAGGCCCAAGGTATGTATATTCAGCTTATCTGCAAAATCTTTAAGAGGAGCATGATGCTAGTATCTATAATATGTTGTTACTACAGATGGAGCTGCTGCCTTGAAGAACCTTCGGGCGGAGCTTGCCCGAGCCAAGGAGGAAGCCCGGATAAGTGATGCGGCCGCTCTGAAGGCGGTAGAGGAGTTAAAAGCCGAACAGGCTACTCGTCGCCAGAGCAAAGAAAAGATGGCTCAGATGGCTACCGAGCTGGAAGATGCCGCCAACCGCCGCGAGCTCCTTGAAAAGGAAAATCAAGCAAAAGCAGCTGACCTAAAGAAGGCCCAGAGGCAGCCAAGGAAACCCGCTCTTAAATGAGGGGGATGAAGGAGGAGCTTCATGAATCCGGAGATATCGTGGCTGGAATGCCTTATGTGTTGCGGATGAAATTCAGAGATCCGAAGTATGCCCCTCTGGATCAGTTGTGGAGTGTGGCGGACACATATGCGGACCTGGCAAAGAGTGCTGCTGATGCATCCAAGTTTTACAAAGATCGTAAGGACCATAAGGCTGAGAGGTTATTATGGTCGCAGTTCAGTGCCCCGACGTGTCCGCTTCCATTAAATGAAAAGATGGCCATGTGGGCCGAACTCCACAGGTTGTCCGGGCTTGCTGTGAGGTATGTCGTGGATCATCTTTGGCCACAAGGGCCAAGGCCGGACAGTTATTTTGGATTAGTGCAACAATTCCTTGATGCTGTGTCGCATATCGACATTGTGAAGAGGTCGGCATGCATAGAGGGTGTGCGGATGGCTCTTGCTCGTGTTAAAACATACTGTGCTAGGATGGAAGCCACCGCTATTGTGACCCGGAGTGCGGCAGATGGCCAGGACCCGGCCGAGCACTATTTCAAAGAAGTCTTAGAAGGCGCTCGTTTAATAGAGGCTCAGTGCTCGAATCCATGTTCGAATGACATGTATTGCGATTGTAAAGACAATGCTATTTCGATTATAAAGGTTGTTTTTATACTTTTTCCTGAAAGTATTATAATGCCTCCTATGCGGCTGTTTATGTATATATATATGTATCCTGAAAGTTTGCAGTCGTCGGCTTCAGCCCCCACGCATATAATGAGGGGGTGTTCGGGAAACCGCGTAGTCACACTTGATTCAAAGTCTTGGTGCGTTAAGGAGGTGATAGCGCGGCGAAACAGGCAATTGGTCTATACAGCTTTAACACTTTCACTTAGCCATATAAGTTTGACGGTGGGGCTACTATATAGCCCTTGGTACTTTCGCGTTCAGCCGGATATGGTGTGCGTATGTACGTGGCCGGTAAACCGGTCCTTCGTTAATGCGGGGGAATCGCGAGGATTCCGCAGGGTCATCGAGTGGTTGACCAGTCTCGCGCTGTATCATGACAGTCAATTTTCGGCTTTCTCTACTAAGGTGCTCGTCCAGGTGAACCGGGGCACAATCGCAGTAGTTCTCCCGGTGCCGCCTTAGCCGATAGAACGGAACGTAAGGTAGCAAAACACGGGAGCCGAGCAAACCCAACATTTGACCAAAGACATGATTCAGAGCTGATGCATATAAGGCCAAACTCGCGACGCCGAACACTCCCTAAGGTATTCGGACTTTATAATGTGTACTATGACAAAAATGCCGAAGACGCCAGTATCCCCCCCGGTTGTATATAGTTTCCGGAGGGGAAGAAGCAACAAGAGATGTTAAAAAGGTTTACCCAGGGTCTTAATCTAAAGATAAACCTTTGTGCAGGGCCCTGCTGCACGTCTGTGCCTTTATCTCCGTTGTGCCATATCCTGGAAGGGTGTAGCACGATGGTCGCGTGTAAAATAAAAAACCCAGGTGAAAGACTTCGTGCGAGGTGTTCGTTAATGAAAATGCAATATGCTATTGTATTGATAAGGTCGAGCCAAACTATGGGATCTTTTTGCGAGCAGCCCTAGCATCTTTTATGGGGAGATCCCAACTGGGCTGTTACATTAGGTGGAGCACCGAACTCGTCTAACCATGTCTGTGGTCTTGACGACCGGCCGTTAGTCCTGGTTGGACGGACCGCTCAGTGTTCGGCTGCTAGAGCCGCCACATATTCTTCCGCGCGTAAGGAACGCTCTGTGTTTCCACTAACTATGATGACGCCGCGTGGACCGGGCATCTTAAGTTTGAGGTAGGCGTAATGCGGTACTGCATTAAAATGAGTGAAGGTCGTTCGTCCGAGTAGTGCGTGATAGCCGCTCCGGAATGGAGCGATGTCGAAGGTTAATTCCTCGCTTCTGAAGTTGTCGGGGGAACCGAATACAACTTCTAGTACTAGGGAGCCCGTACAGTGGGCCTCAACACCTGGTATTACTCCTTTAAAGGTAGTGTTACTTAGGCTGATCCTTGAAGGGTCTATCCCCATTTTGCAGATAGTGTCCTGATATATCAGGTTTAGACTACTACCGCCGTCCATGAGGACTCGTGTGAGATGGTATCCGTCAAATATTGGGTCGAGCACCAAGGCAGCCGATCCTCCGTGCTGGACACTAGTCGGGTGGTCCCTGCGATCGAAGGTGATCGGGCAGGCCGACTAGGGATTAAATTTGGGGGCAACAGGCTCAACAGTGTATACGTCTCTGAGTGCGCGTTTGCACGTTCTCTTTGGAATGTGAGTTATGTAAATCATATTCACTGTTTTGACTTCTGGTGGGAATTTTTTTCTGTCCTCTAGTGTTCGGCTGACGAGGCTCCTCCTTGTCCTCACTTGGCGTCTCCCTCCCCTTTTGTTCGGCATTCAGCTTGCCGGCCTATTTGAAAAGCCAACACTCTCCGTGGGTGTGGTTTGTAGGCTTTTCGGGGGTGCCGTGAATCTGACATGATTTGTCTAGAATCTTGTTTAGGCTGGACGGTCCGTCTCTGCTGCCTTTAAATGGCTTCTTCCGTTCACCAGATCGAGAGCCCCTGAATCTGGCATTGACTATCGTATTCTCTAGGTTGTCATTATTGTCTCGACGCTTGTTTTTGTTGCGTCGCGGCCTCCCATTGCCATCCCTGACATTGGATGTGCTTGGGTCACTGGTGCCGCTACGGGGCAGCCAACTGTCCTCGCCCGTGAAAAAGTGGGTCATAAGGCTTGTTAAGGCTGCCATCGTCCTAGGATTTTCTTGGCCGAGGTGTCTGGCAAGCCATTCGTCCTGGATACTATGTTTGAAGGCCGCTAAAGCCTCGGCGTCTGGGCAATCGACTATTTGTTTTTTCTTAGTAAGAAACATGTTCCAGAGTTTTCGGGCTGACTCTCCGGGCTGTTGAATTATATGACTTAGGTCGTCAGCGTTCGGAGGCCGGACATAGGTCCCTTGAAAATTGGCTGTGAAAGCATCCTCGAGCTCTTCCCAACTTCCAATTGAGTTTTCGGGAAGGCTTTTCAGCAAGTGCCGAGCTGGTCCCTTTAATTTGAGTGGTAGATATTTGATGGCGTGCAGATCGTCTCCGCGAGCCATATGGATATGAAGGATAAAGTCCTTGATCCATACCCCAGGGTCTATAGTTCCGTCGTATGCCTCTATATTCACGGGTTTGAATCCTTCCGGAAATTCATGATCCAGCACATCATCGGTGAAGCACACGGGGTGTGCAGCACCCCTGTATTTGGTTGTGTCATGGCATGCTATCAACGGTTGTTGTGCTTGGTTCTGATTCCAAGCTGGTATTCGATCGATGTGATCATTTTGGTAGTTCTGATCCTGCGCTGGAGCGTGCTTCCTAGATCCGTAGATGGATCTGGCCATGCCGGACTTTCTGTCCAGGAGATCACATAAATCGTGTGCTGTCTTGTGCGCGTCATCCTTAGACGTATTGTCATGGCCACGGGGCGGTCGGTCTGGCCGATCAGTAGTTTTTGGCTGAGTGGGCTTTGGATAGCTCTTTGCGTGGCGATCGTCGCCATATTTTTCTTCTGTGTCGAGCACATTGCTCCACCTATGGTTGAGCGTATCCTGCGCAGCCTTAAGCTTTTGCTTCTTCTTCTTTAGGCTCCTCGCGGTGGCGATAAGTCTTCTATCGAGGTTCTCGTGTTCCAAGAGTTTTTCTGGGATGATAAGTGCATCATCGTCCGGGCTGTCCTCCTCTCCAGAGACAGGTTGTTGAATTTTACCCTCGGGATCGGCGTTATCTGACATTGGCTCCGGACTGTTTTCACCGTCTCCTAGCTCATCCTGCTCCATCGCTGGGTCCATGGGGTCATCATTTCCTTTGGAATCAACCAGGGTATTATTATTTCTTGAGCTGTTGTCGCTGTTTTTACTGTGGCGGGATTTAGAGTGGCGTCTACGGCGCCGCTTTGGTGGCTTATCGAGGGGATTATCCTTCTTTGTATCGTCACCATCGCCTTCTTTTGGTGTGTCCACCATGTAAATATCGTATGATGAGGTGGCAGTCCAGTGCCCAATGGGCGGTGGTTCCTGTTCTTCTCCTGCGTCATCGTAAATACCGTCAACATCTTCGGAGTCGAAATCGAGCATGTCGGTTAAGTCATCGATAGTGGCTATGAAGTGGGTGGTGGGTGGGTAATGAATTTCCTCATCGTCCGCTTCCCACTTGAGCCAGACATAGTTCGGCCAAGAGTCTCCTGACAAGGAGAGAGACCTTAATGAGTTCAGCACATCTCCCAAGGGTGAGTGGTGAAAAATATCCGCGGCGGTGAACTCCATGACGGGTGCCCAATCTGATTCGAAAGGCACGGACGCACGCGGTTCGGATCCTGCAAGCTGGGAAGAGTCCGGGGGTTCGACGACACCACTCTCACAGGAGGTCGGATCAGCATTCGGCTCCAACGCCGATGAGTGTGCGGCCTCCGTCGCGAGGTCTGCTACGTCTTGAGCTTGTGATGGTTTTCCTAGAAGAGGAAAGGGTGATGCAGCAGAGTAGCGTAAGTATTTCCCTCAGTTTTTGAGAACCAAGGTATCAATCCAGTAGGAGGCTCCTCAAAAGTCGCACGCACCTACACAAACAAACAAAGAACTCGCAACCAATGCAATAAAGGGGTTGTCAATCCCTTCACGGCCACTTGCGAAAGTGAGATCTGATAGATATAATATGATAAGATAAATATATTTTTGGTATTTTATAATATAGATGCAAAAAATAAAGATGTAATAAAATTAGATTGAAAGCTTATATGATAAAAGATAGACCCGGGGGCCATAGGCTTCTCTCAAGATAGCATAAGTATTACGGTGGGTGAACAAATTACTGTCGAGCAATTGATAGAAAAGCAAATAATTATGAGATTATCTAGGCATGATCATGTATATAGGCATCACGTCTGCAACAAGTAGACCGACTCCTGCCTGCATCTACTACTATTACCCCACACATCGACCGCTATCCAGCGTGCATCTAGAGTATTAAGTTGATAAGAACAGAGTAACGCATTAAGAAAGATGACATGATGTAGAGGGATAAACTCAAGAAATATGATATAAACCCCATCTTTTTATCCTCGATGGAAACAATACAATACGTGCCTTGCAACCCTTTCTGTCACTGGGTAAGGACACCGCAAGATTGAACCCAAAGCTAAGCACTTCTCCCATGGCAAGAAAGATCAATCTAGTAGGCCAAACCAAACTGATAATTCAAAGAGACTTGCAAAGATAACTCAATCATACATAAAAGAATTCAGAGAAGATTCAAATATTTCTCATAGATAAACTTGATCATAACCCCACAATTCATCGGATCTCGACAAACACACCGCAAAAAGAGTTACATCAAATAGATCTCCACAAGAGAGGGGGAGAACATTGTATTGAGATCCAAAAAGAGAGAAGAAGCCATCTAGCTAATAACTATGGACCCGAAGGTCTGTGGTAAACTACTCACAACTCATCGGAAGGGCTATGGTGTTTATGTAGAAGCTCTCCATGGTCCATTCCCCCTTCCGGCGGAGCACCGACGAAGGCTCCAAGATGGGATCTCGCGGATACAGAAGGTTACAGCGGTGGAAATTGTTTTTCTTTGGCTCCCTGGATGTTTTCGGGGTACGTAGGTATATATTGGAGGAAGAAGTACGTCGGTGGCCGCCGGTGGGGCCCAGGAGACAGGGGCGCGCCCAGTAGGGGTGGGCGCGCCCTCCTATCTCCTGGCCGCCTCGTTTGCTTCTTGACTTGCACTCCAAGTTCTCCGGATCACGTTCATTCCAAAAATAACGCTCCTAAGGTTTCATTCCATTTGGACTCTGTTTGATCATTTTCTTCGAAATACTGAAATAGGCAAAAAAAACAGCAATACGGGTTGGCCTCCGGTTAGTAGGTTAGTCCCAAAAATGATGTAAATGTGGAAAATAAAGCCCATAAACATCCAAAAGGGGTAATATAATAGAATGGAACAATCAAAATTTATAGATACGTTGGAGACATATCAGGGTTCATCCACCCATCCTCGGAAGGCACGATCTGCTCCGGATTGATTCCCGGCGCCAATGCGGGTGCGATCTCTCGAATACTGTTCGACGCCGGATCAAAGTCATGTCCGTCGTGACAGTTCAGCGCACCTATCATGGGCTGGAACCCATCGAAGATCAAGACTCCATGGATGTCGGCAGTGTAGTTTAAGCTTCCAAACCTAACCTGATGGCCAGGGGCGTAGCTATCGATTTGCTCCAGATGGCCAAGCGAGTTGGCCCGCAGTACGAAGCCGCCGAATACAAAGATCTGTCCGGGAAGAAAAACCTCCCCCTGGACCGCATCGTTGAAGATGATCGAAGGGGCCATCAAGCTTTACAACGACGGCACAGTGGAACTCTCAATGAAAGCACCAATGTCGGTGTCAAAACCGGCGGATCTTGGGTTGCGGGTCCTAAACTGCGCATCTAAGGCTAATGGTAACAGGAGGCAGGGGACACAATGTTTTACCCAGGTTCAGGCCCTCTCGATGGAGGTAATACCCTACTTCCTGATTGATTGATCTTGATGATATGAGTATTACAAGAGTTGATCTACCACGAGATCGTAGAGGCTAAACCCTAGAAGCTAGCCTATGATTATGATTGTTGTTGTCCTACGTACTAAACCCTCCGGTTTATATAGACACCGGAGGGGGCTAGGGTTACATAGAGTCGGTTATAGAGAAGGAAATCTACATATCCGAATATCCAGGCTTGCCTTCCACGCAAAGGAGAGTACCATCCCGACACGGGACGAAGTCTTCAATCTTGTATCTTCATAGTCAAACAGTCTGGCCAAAGTATATAGTCCGGCTGTCCGAGGACCCCTTAATCCAGGACTCCCTCAACGGGGCACTTATCTTTTCTCAATCTTAAATCTGTAGGCACTCGCCAAATTTTAGTTCAAATAATGTAATCTCTTAGATCCATGTTTATGTCCTGTAAGGTTTGTACTTGATTGAAGCATATCAATGAAAAAGATAAACATCGTCGGGGAATAGTGCATGTATATGTTCATGCAGAGGTGGAATGCCTCTATATTTTTAAATAAATGAGTTTGCCCCATCAGGCTATCCTGCCGGTACCCTCTATTTTGCTGCCATGGAGCTAGTCCGGGCACAAATTGTAAAAGAGGGACCAGCCCCTCGCCAATCTTTTCTAAGCAAAGGCCACTGCGACTATCCTAACCGAAGAATCATTCGAGTCAAGGGATGGGAGCACCTAAGTTTAAAAAATGGCGAGGTTTTCTTACAGACAAGTCTTTACTTACAAAACACGTATGGATAAGAGAAAGAACTAATCTGTTTGGCTTGCTGGAGACCTCAATGTAAGCTTCATCTTTCCATCTCCTCTAGGAGGCCAAGTCTTCGGTAGGAGCCTACAGTTTATGTAGATGGAAATGATGCCAGGTGTGATCTTATTTATATGAACATGCCATGCTCATGAAATGCTTATGCATGCATGCAACTTGTCGGGGGCCCCCAGCTCTTCATTTATTTCTCTGTTGCTCAGGGTCTGCGCCTGGCTTTGTACAAGGGGTTACATGCAAGTGAGGCAAGGCCTGTACAAAAGGGTGGCTGTCGGGCAGGGCCGACAGCCTCGCCTTACGGGTAGAACTTGTGGAGATGCTCAATATTGCATGAGTTCTGCAATTTGAATGCCATCTCCGGTCTCCAAAGATACTGCGCCAGCTCTGGTAACTTGTACTACCTAGTAAGGGCCTTCCCACTTTGGCGTCAACTTGTTTGTACCCTTGGCGGACTGAACGTGCCTAAGGACAATGTCGCCTTCTTCAAAACACTGGGCACGAACCCTGCGGTTGTGATAGCAACACAGGGCTTGCTGGTAGCGTGCAGCACGCGTAGCGGCCCGGAGACGGTTCTCCTCGGGAAGCACGGTATCATCACGCCAGTGCTGATCCTGCGCTACTTCATCGTAGGAATGCACTCGAGGTGGCCCGTAAATGAGTCCTGTGGGGATAACTGCTTCTGCTCCATAGACAGGGAGAAGGGAGTTAGCTCGGTAGCTCAATTTGGTGTCGTTCCGAGGGACCAAAGAACCACCGGCAGCCCATCAATCCATCGCCTATCGCACTTCTGCATCTTATCAAATGTTCTTGTCTTGAGTCCTCGTAGCACTTTAGCGTTTGCCCTCTCAACTTGTCCATAGATTATGGGATGTGCAATAGAGGAAAATGAGATCTTTCTTCTGAGGGCATGAACATATTCCATGAAGGCACCGCTCATGAACTAGGTGTCCTTGTCGGTAATGATCCGTGCAGGGACCCCGAAGTGACACACCAATCCTTTCAAGAACTTGATAGCTGACTGAGCAGCCACCTTTCTATGGGCATCTACTTTCGGCCACTTTGTAAACTTATCGATTGCAACGGACAAGAATTCAAAGCCCCTGATAGCTTGGGGGGAAGGGCCGAGGATATCGAGCCCCAGACCAAAAATGGTCATGACAAAGGGATTGTCTGAAGAGCTTGTGCAGGCAGATAGATGTTCTTGGAATGGAACTGGCAGGCTTTACACTTGGTGACTAGCCCGACCGCATCTTGGAGGGCTGTGGGACAATAGAATCCTTTCTAGAATGCTTTCCCAACTAATGCCCTTGATCCATTGTGGGAGCCGCAAACTCCTCTGTGTTTCTCCACCAGCAGTTCCTTTCCTTCTTCGCGGAAAATGCACTTCAATTTCACACCGTTGGGCCTCCTTCTGTACAGAGTGTCATCGACAAATTGATACATACTAGCCCACCGGACTACTCTTTCAGCTTCCTCTTGCTTATCGTGAAGTTCTCCAGTTTGGAGGAAGTGGGCTATGTGCCTTGCCCAAGTTGGAGCCTGATCTCGGCAACAAGGACTAACGGCACCTCCCCACTCGCGGGGGTGTGTTCCTCGGCCGCGGTGACTAGTGGCCCGGCAGGAGGGTGCAGCTTGGCAAGTGTGGGGAGTTGTTTTCGGCAGGGTCCCTGCTAGGATCCCCAAAAGGCTCTACTTGGAGAGGCTTACCGGAGTCCAATTTCCTCCTCTATCAGGCCATTGTCGATGTGGATACGGAGGGCTCAGTAAGATGGAGAACAAAAGTTCTTGGTTCCACAGGAAGTTTTTGCGCAACACACTTTGACAGATGATCAACAATGCTGTATTCTGCACATGGTACGTGCTCTGTTTGCAATCCGTCAAAGTGCTCCTCCAATCTTCTCACTTCCTCAACGTATGGCTCCATCAATGGTCTTTGGTAATCCGTGTTGACTTGTCTCACCACAAGTTGTGAATCTCCTTGAATGATCAGCTTCTTGATTCCCAATTCAGTGGCAATCCTGAGCCCGGCAAGGATCCCTTCATACTTTGTTGTACTGTTGGTTACTTCCTCTCGGGGAAAATGCATTTGGATGACGTACTTCAGGTGCTCCCTAGTGGGAGCAATGAGAAGCACACCGGCTCCTGCCCCTTGTAGGGAGAAAGCACCATCAAAATACATGATCCATTCTTAGGGTCTTCCTTGTCGGGGATAACTGTTTCCAGCACTTCTTCATCAGGGGTTTGCGTCCATTCCGCAATAAACTCCGCCAATGCCCTGCTCAGAATTGTTGATGTGCTTTCAAATTTCAGGACAAAGTTGGATAACTCCAATGCCCATTCCACTATTCTACAAGTAAGCCTCTGGGTTTCGGAGTATTCTTTGCAATGGAAAGCGGGTCACAACCGTGATCTCATGGACTTGGAAGTAGTGGCGCAGTTTCCGGAAGGCCATGATGGGGCCAAAAATCAACTTTTGCACACCAGGGTACCTCGATCTAGCCCCATATAATAGGGAGCTGACGTAGTACACTGCGGTCTACACCACTTTCTTCCTTGCCGCGTCCCTGGGGTTGTTTCCTCTTTTGTGCTCTCCTTTGTCCTGATCCATATCTGGCCTTGCCGTGCAATGCTCACTCTCTATCTCTTCTACTTGCCGCTGCGCCACTAGGGCTGCACTAACCACTTGATTAGTTGCTGCTAAGTATAGTAGCAACATTTCTTGTGGTTTCGGTGAAACTAATGTGGGCACAGTGGACAAGTAGGTCTTCAAATCTTGCATTGATGCATCTGCCTCCAGGGTTCCACTTCATGGGTCCTGCTCTCTTCAAAATTTTGAATAATGATAAGGCGCGCTCGGTAGACTTGGAGATGAATCTGCTAAGCGCGACAATGCATCCTATCAAACGCCTCACATCCTTAACTATCTTGGGTGCCAAAATCTGCTCGATGGCCTTTATCTTATCGGGGTTGGCCTCGATCCCGCGATGGGACACGAAGAAACCAAGTAGCTTGCCGGAGGGAACGCCAAACACACACTTCTCCGGGTTCAGCTTCAAGTTGATGTTGTGCAGATTAGAAAATGTCTCTTCTAAATCCCGAATGAGGGTTGATTTGTCCTTGGTTTTGACCACAATATCATCCATATAAGCCTCAATGTTCTTGTGCAACTATGGTTCAAAACCAATCTAAGCTACTCTTGCAAAATTGGACCTGGCACTCTTCAACCCGAAAGGCATGTGCACGAAGCAGTATGTGCCACATGGGGTGATGAATGAATTCTTATCCTCATCTTTCCTTGGACATGAATATCTGATGATATCTAGAGTATGCATCCAAAAAGGAGAGTAAATCACAACATGATGTGGAGTCCACAATCTGGTCGATGCGTGGCAGGGGGAACGGGTCCTTTGGGCAAGCCTCGTTGAGATCTGTGAAATCTATGCAAAGCCTCCACTTTCCGTTAGCCTTGCGCACAACCACTGGGTTTGCTAACCATGTTGGATGCAACACTCCTCTGACCAAACTAGCTGCCTCTAGTTTCTTGAATTCCTCTACAATGAATTGTTGTTGCTCTAAAGTGTCGGCGTTTTGGATACTAGGGTACCCAGACTCGCATGCCTATGGCCCACTGCGTGGCTCCATCGACAGCCTGGTATGGCCTAGCTTTAACATCAACACCTCAAGACCCTCACGAGGGGCCAATCCTCGCGAGGAGAATGACGCCAAGACCTCCAAGGGGATCGTCCTCCTCAGGCTGGATCACGAGGGGCGGAGACTTCTGTGCAAGTTGCACCTCCCGAGGCTCCGCTGACATGAGCCATGACAACCAAGGCCAGGCGGGCGCCAGCAGACGCAGAGTAGCAGTTCTCTCTTTGGTGCAAAGAAGGCAAGCAGCAGACGCGGAGTCTTGAGGAATCAACCAAAGGTTTCCATTTCGGTGCAACAAGACCAAGACCGCCAGGACGGCAGGACAGAGGTCATCGCAGAGCCCACCGCAACGTCAGGACCACAGGATTTTCGCAGGCGAATAACGCTTTAGTTAGGATAGGATGTACTTCCTATCCCCCTTCAAATCCAGCCGTTGTGGGATCCCTTCCTGCCAACATTAGGGAAGAGGACCAGGGCCACTATAAATAGGACTTAGCCACCACCATAGAGGGGGATCGGACCCATTCTCACCCGACCACCTCACCAACTCATCGGAGCCCAAGAGCACCTCACCTCCTGCGGCTTGTTCATCCATTGTACTAGTTCATGCTTAGCCCCTCGAGGCAATCCACCAAAATGCTAGAGAAGGGTATTACACCGCAAGGTGGCCCGAACCAGGATAAACTGTTGTGTCTCTCTATCCCTTTGAGCTCGATGCGCTAGGCTTAGAGGATCGCGAGTAAGCAGGCTAGGTAGGTTGAGATCTCCACATGCACCCCAGAGTTCGAACCTATAAGGGTTTGCGAAACCTGAAATCCAACATTTTGCGCGCTAGGTAGGGGTGCGTCGGATCTTCTCTTCCGTCGACTGGTTCGCCGCTACTCCACCGACACCATGGCCGACGCCTTGAGAGCCGACGTTGAGCACTGCGTTGTCCGGGCCTCCTCAATAGCACCTGCTGATGAAGAAGACCTCCACTCTACTCTGATCGCGGCTCGCGCTCCGCCTGGGGCCGCCGACCACGGGAGGTGCGGGCTGCAGCCCCCTCCTCTGGCGCCGCGCCGCAATCGTGCTGTCGCGCGATCTTCAAGCTACGTCGCGGCAACAACACCACACACTCGCCGGGAGCAGGCCAACTTGCGAGCCGTGGTCATCGTGGCTCGAGAACTACTGAGGTGCAGGCTGGTGGAAAGCGGCCATGACACCCTGCTCGAGCGAGTTGCCGAGTTGATGTATGCAGCATGCAGGGGCGCAGCACCATTCTGCACCCAGCCCACATCGCAAGCCGTGGCGGGGGCGCACGGTCACCCTTGCCACTCCTGCGCGCCCCCTCCCCAGGGCTCCTGAAGAGCCTCTCGGCGTCGGCCTACCTCATGGTGCGGCCAGCACTACTTCGACCATGCCACCTCGGGGCGAGGTGACTCCGAGCAACCTCCCCTGGGGCCGCGCTGGGACACCAGCCATCAGTCACGAGGACCTGATAACGACCAAAGAGGACGAAAGCATGAGGCAACCAGGATGCGACTCAGGCGCGGTCAGCCATGAAGCCTATGTGCCCGTCACAATGGACCTGAGGTACGCACCCGGAGATGGCGCCAGCCGTTCCCCCACGCCAGTTTGGGCGCTGGAGGTGCACGAAGCCGAGGCTCTTTGCGAGCCGTTGCAGGGCTCCACCAACATATTCGACAGCAACAACAACTGGGTACAGCTAAAGCCTCAGGAGGACGCTTGCGCTAACCATGGATAGCAGGTGAACCAGGGCACAGCCACCACCAGGGCCCACAGGGTAGCGGCCCAGCTGCAGGAACACGAAGGGCCTTGGGAGTAGCGTGGGGGGAGCCCGAGGCCAGGGCCTCCCCCATGCTGCATGGAGCACAACGCTGCTCGGAGGTAGGTCCCCTGCCGGGGGAGGCGCTGGTGAGCCTTTCCCACCGGCGGAGGGCCTACGGTCACCGAGGGCGCCGCTAGTGTCCCCGTTGCCCTTGGTCTCGCCCTGGTTTTCGGACTCCCCAATGGTGGTTGGGGGCGGCGCAGGGCGGGGTCCTTGTTGGGCGACATGAAGCAAGGCTCCGGCCTGTGAAGGTCTCCGCTCGTGAGACTCTCATATAATAATTAGTGGGGCTGTTCTCGCCCCGGTGTCTCTTGTGTGCGACCCTGGGGCCTCACGGGAGCTCCCACCCACGTCCAAGTGGAAGCACCATGCACCACGCTGGCCATCGACACTGTCCCCCAATGACTATACCCACGCCTAGTGGAAGCACTTAGCTCCGCGCTGGTGAGAAGACCTGAAGACAAGCTAGGCACCGGATGCGGCCATTTGCTTTCGCCTCTCTTTTTGTACCAAACTTGCTGGCTTCTGGAATGAACTTGGCTCTTGCGCGTTTATCAAAATAAAAACGGGGGGAAGTTTTCTTGTCTTGCGTTTGTCGGCGTTCTGGGAATGGGGGTCCCCAGACTTGCTTGCCCGCGGCCTGCAGCATGGCTCAAGCGGAGGCCCAGTGCAGCCCATCTTCATCAGCTCAAGCTCAAGACCCTCGCGAGGGTCCAAGCCTCGCTGGGAGGACGAAAGAAAGCTTCCTCAGGAGCAGCCTCATCAGGCGGGCTCACGAGGAGGCGGAGAGATCAAGGCAGAGTACCTTGCGAGGTGCCCGTGATGAAAGCCATGATGACCGAGACTAGGCGGGCGGCAGGCGGGCATCGGCCTACGCTGTGTCCTTGTTTCCCCTTCGGTGCAAAGGGGGCAAGCACAGGCCAAGGCATCAATCAAAGGTTACCGTTTCGGTGCAATAAGACCAAGACCAGCAGAGCGGCAGGATGGAGGTCATCGTGGAGCCCAGGATGACATCACCGTCAGAGTCTTTGGTAGCCGGAGACCAACTTTAGTCAGGATAAGTGTACTAGATGTTCCCCTTCAAAATGGCCAATTGTTGGCGCCCTTCCCGCTCATTATTTGGGAAGAGGCCCAGGGCCTCCCTCTATAAATAGAGCTAGCCACCACAGAGTGGGAGAGAGAGTTTTTGGGTAGACTAGAGAGATAGGGGCGACTGAACTCACCTAAGCAGTTCATCGCACTAGCTCAAGAATAGCCCCTCGCGAGGCTGTTCTCCTTTTGTATTGTTCATCATCAGCCCCTGAGGTAATCCACCACACCACACACTGGAGTAGGGTGTTACACCACAATGGTGGCCTAAACCAGTATAAACCTCGTGTCCCTTGTGTGTTCTTCTTTCTAGCATAGATCCCTTCCGAGGCTTCGAGACGTGAGCTGGCAGGGGAGAGATCTTCGTGCGCACCCTAGAGTTCGAACCTCAAGGGTCTGCCGGAACCCGAAATCCGACATTTGGCGCGCCAGGTAGGGGTGCGCCGGAATCCCTCTTCCACCGCCTCATGTTTCGTCGCCCCGCCATTCTGATGTCTAGCGACCCGACTGCCAACGCCGACCGCTGGGCGGCGTGGCCCGCCCACGCCGTGCCGCCGGCCCGGGGCGACCTCAACCTTGCGTCCCAGGCAACTCGCACTCCGCAGGGCACTGCGGGGCACGGGCGACGCGGCCAAACACCGCCTGCCCTCACACCTCGACATGTGCGGTCAGCAGCAAGAGCCTCAAGCCACGCCGCGGCCACAGCACCGCACACCCGACGGGAGCAGGCGAACTCAAGGGCCATGCTCATAGTAGCCCGAGAGCTGCTGCGGTGCAGGCTGTTGGAGGGCGGCCGTGACATGCTGCTGGAGCGAATGGCCGAGCTCCTGGATGCCGCCGCCTAGGGAGCACCTCCTTTCTGCGTCCAGCTGCCACCCCAGATCCAGGGCGGGCCGTATGGCAGCCCCATACGTGCCCATGCAACTCCGAGCGGACTCCAGGGCCTACCCAGCGCCAACCCGGCCGTCAGCACCAGGCGACAAGTCGCGCCGGCCCCATATCCGGCCGGCGAAGGAGTGCACGTTACAGCCTTCGGCCTCGGTGGGCCACCACGCCACCACCCCCAAGACAGCGCTCCAAGCCAAACTGCGTGCATATGGGGCACTACGGCAAGGCCCACGGGGCGGTGGCCCCAGATGCTTATATGCCCCACATGTTGGATCAAGAGTGCGCACTGGAAGAAGACCATGGCTCGTTCCTCGGGCTAGGCTGGGGCGAGGAGACATCAGAAGCTGAGCTCTTTCAGGAACCCCAAGAGAGCCTCGACAACCGCGCTCGTGAAGGGAGGACAGCAGGCGCGCAGGCTCGAGGTGCCCAGCGGGACGGACCACTTCTCCGACCGGCCCGACGGCGGGGGGCACTGCTCAAGCTCGGCGCGCCCAGGGTCAGCGGTGAAGACAAAGCTTAGGGGATGGCTCCATGGCCGTCTCCGTGAATTCGGCAGGAAGGGCCCTGAAAGGCTACGATCAGTTGCAAGAACAGTGAGGTAAAGGAGCAGAGAGAGAGGAGGACTTACTCGTCCACGGCAAAGTACTTTCTGCGCTTCAACAGGCGGCAAGGGTGATCATCGCCACCCAAGGCCTCCTTCCTCTTGCGGAGGGCCTCGAAGTCTATGCGGAACCGGCCTAAGCGCTCGGTGCAAGGGTCGGCCTGCGGCATGGAAGAGGCGTCAAGGTGATCAGTGCCAAAGGGACCGGCCTGGGGGACGCCGCCAGGCGCCGCATCATGAGGAACGGCCGGGGCCTCGGAAGCCCCAGCCTCGGGAGCCGTAGGCCGCAACTCCTCACCTGCCACTGCTCCAGGACGGGCTTCAGTAGATGCCGCCTTCAGGGTTCCGCGCGGCGTCAACATCTCGACATCGGCCCCTTTAGCTCCCGGCGGTTCTCGTCTGCCCGCTCCATCACCTGAGGTAGAACCGCCATGGGCGACCGGAAGAGCAACCACAGCAACTGGGTTCTCGCGGGGCCTCATGAGGCCAACCGGACGCAGCCCCCACTCGTCAAAGCTGGGCATTTGCCTCACAAAATCATCCCTGCCCGAGCAAAGATACAAGAGGGCAGCATCGGGTCGAAGGCTGCCTGGGGAAGGATCGCCAGTCAGGACCCTGAGCACCGTCCCCAGCACTTCAGGCGCTAGATATTCCTCCTGGAGCCGCATGCGGTCTTTGTGCCCCGCAAATTCCCACATCCGACGGGAGTGGCGCTGAAGAGGAGTAGTGCAACTTTGGAGGAACTCCTTCACCACCTTGGTCGCCGTCACGTCGAGCGCCCTCAAACTCTGGACACGACGCTAGACGAAGGCGAGCCGGGGGCTCGCGAGCGTCTCATGATCCCAGCCTGAGTTGGGAACAACGGGCAAGGTTGGGTGCGAGAGCAGGGGGCTGGGCACTCCGACATCCACATACAGCCATCGCTCTCTGAACTTGTCCTCAGGAGGAGGAAGGCCGAAATCGATCCCCGAAGCAGCCGTCTCTGGCACAGCAAGGAAGCTCACACACCCAGAGCATTGAGTACGGTCGCTCAGGCGCAAAGAGAAGAAGTGGCGCAGGAGGGCGACGGAAGGAGGAATGCCCACCATTGCCTCGCAAACAAAGGCAAAAACAGCCAGGAGGGTAATGGACTCAGGCCCCAAGTGCATCATGTGGATCTGATAATGGGAGAGCACCACATTGAAGAAAGCGGAAAAGGGAGAAACCAGGGCCGCCCACAGGGCATCGGTGAAGAACTGGACCCCCGTGACGACCCTATCAAAGGAGGCGTGGGACGCAGGCCAGACTGTGGTCCTGCCACACTCGTTGAAGATGGAGGCAAGAGCATAGCGGACCTTGTTCAAGGCTTCGGGGTTGAGTATGATTGACCAATCAACAGCGGGGGCCACCACCGCAGACCAGCGGGGCGAAGGCGCGGGCTTCTTCCCACTTTCCTTCTTCGTTGGCGCCAAGGCGATGGAAAGGGGGGAGAGTTCGAGCTGGATTGGAGGCGGAGGTTGGAGCCCGAGGAAGAAGGAAGGGCAGGAAGCGTGCGAGCGGCGAAAGGGGAACAAATGTGTGCAACCACGGGTTTGTCTAGCCGGGCGCGTAATGAGGCATCGTGGGGAAGCGAAGACGCCCACGTCCAATCAATTTCCACGTGGCGCCCAAGGCCGCAGGCTATTGGGGCCCGCGGCGCTTCGCACTTGCCCCCTCGCTTCTCTGCTAAGCCAAGTTGGGGCGCGCCTTGGGACCGGGGGCTACTGTCGGCACTCTCAGAATGGGGGTCCCCAGACTTGCCTACCTGCGGCCTGTGGCATGGCTCAAGCAGAGGCCCAGTGCATCCCAGCTTCATCAGCTCAAGCTCAAGACCCTCGCGAGGGGCCAAGCCTCGCGGGGCGGACGACAGAAAGCATCCTCAGGAGCAGCCTCATCAGGCGGGCTCGCGAGTAGGCGGAGAGATCAAGGCAGGGTACCTCGCGAGGTGCCCGTGACGCAAGCCATGAGGACCGAGACCAGGCGGGCGCCAGGCGGGCGCCGGATTGCACAGTGTCCTTGTTTCCCCTTCGGCGTAAAGGGGGCAAGCACAGGCCAAGGCATCAGTCAAAGGTTACCGTTTCGGTGCAACAAGACCAAGACTAGTAGAGCGGCAGGCTGGAGGTCATCGTGGAGCCCAGGACGGCGTCACCGTTAGAGTCTTTGGCAGTCGGAGACCAACTTTAGTCAGGATAAGTGTACTAGATGTTCCCCTTCAAAATGGCCAATTGTTGGCGCCCTTCCCGCTCATTATTTGGGAAGAGGCCCAGGGCCTCCCTCTATAAATAGAGCTAGCCACCACAGAGTGAGAGAGAGAGTTTCCGGGTAGACTAGAGAGATAGAGGCGACTGAACTCACCTAAGCTGTTTATCGCACTAGCTCAAGAACAGCCCCTCGCGAGGCTGTTCTCCCTTTGTATTGTTCATCATCAGCCCCTGAGGCAATCCACCACACCACACACTGGAGTAGGGTATTACACCACAATGGTGGCTTGAACCAGTATAAACCTCGTGTCCCTTGTGTGTTCTTCTTTCTAGCTTAGATCCTTTGCGAGGCTTCGAGACGTGAGCCGGCAGGGGAGAGATCTTCATGCGCACCCCAGAGTTCAAACCTCAAGGGTCTGCCGGAACCCGAAATCCGACAGCGTTGTTCTCTCGTTTTTTGGTTTTGTGTTTTTGAGCGAGGCTCGTGCCTGCTGCCCCTCTCCCAAGCGCCTCGCGAGCGGGGTCTCGGTGCGGTGCACGTGCTTTGAGCGTGGTTAAGCCGGCACCGAGCCAGCATGGGTTTCCTCTCGGGGACCAGGGATGCGGCCACCACGTGCGTACCTAGCCATGGTCCGGTAGTAGTCCCTCATGAAGCACTCGAGGACATATCAGCAGGCTCCTTGGGAGAACCAGACCCTCGCGAGTCTATGGCAAGCTCACCGTAAGAAGACAAGCATTATTGCAGCATCAGGGCACACAAGAGACCCACGGAACCAAAGATAAGTCATAACGACCACCCTGCCTGAGGCTGCAGACCTAAAGAGTCGCACCACAGGCGCTACTTCAAACGCATTTCATAATCATATATATCACAAGCCCCCCTTTTCAAAATTCTCTCATGAGGAGGCGTTCAAGTTTTGGTCATACAGGTTAAAGGAAAAGAAAGTACGGGCCTAGCTGGGTGTGCCCTCTTCATCACCTCCATCTGCACCGCTTGCACTGCCTGTGTCATTGCGGTCGTCTTGTTCATCATCGCTGCCAGTGCCACCTGCTCCGGCCGCAAGCATGACCGTGTCATCCTCAGGAGCAAACTCTTCCACCAGGGCATCCACATGGTCATCCACCCACCTAGCTAGTCTGTCCTGAGTAGTGGTGGGCATGGGGGCTAACACATCATTGAAGTCTAAGTAGGAATCGTGGCTGAGGAGGTTGCTGAAGACACGCGAGAACGCCCGCCCGAGAAGGCCCCGTCTCCACTCCCCAACAAGCTTGCAAGCCTTTGTGGACCAATCTTCCAGGTGGGTCACAATGTTTATGAAGAAGTTGAGGTGGCTAGCTTAGTCGTTCTCATGCGGTTGAGGAGCGCTTTCGTCACAAATGGTGCCCAAGGCGCAGTTAGCTCTTGCTCGGATATCATGGAGCATCGAGCTGTGCTCATATTGTAGCGTCAAGCGGTGGTTCACTTTGTTCACAGTCCTCTCCGTGAGGGATGCGGTAACCTTGACCTACTGTTGAAAGGAGGATAGCTCGGCACGGGCAGAGGCCAAGGAAGATTCGGAAGAAGCCAGAGCCTCCTTTGCAGCATTCTCACGTTGTTCCATAGATTCCAGCTTCACCTTTAGGGTGGAGGTCCTGCCCTCAAGCTCGGCTTTGAGTAGCTCCAGCTCCAGGAGTGTCACACTCTAGCTAGTTCATGCAATAGAGTGTTTGCATAATGTTTATTTTGATCATAAACTTGGAAATGGGGATGAAAGAACCCCCAGCACCCCCTTAATCCAACAATGGTTTACTAAATTCTTTTTCAATGAACCTAAAATGCCCCTCTAAAATGTTCATCATCTTTGCCTTGGTCTTAAACCTCTGACAAAAATGGTGCACAATTTTCTAGGACATCCTAAGGTCAGCGAATTAAATCATATGTTAATTGCATTTGGGCATTTAAATGCTATAAAATATTTTAAATGTCCAAATAAGCATAAACCAAAATGTTTACTGTTGGATATATTCTATATAGCGGGCATGAGTAGTTTGGTGATTTTTGAAACTGTTTAGGCATTTTTAGAAAGGCTACAAACCCACAGAAAGAAAAGAAAAACAAAAATAACAGGAAAACCCACTTACCAGGCAAACCCACCTGGCGGCCCAGCACTGTGCTGGCCTGCACCAGCTAGCTGCTTCTTCCCTGCCAGGCAGGCAGGGAGGTGACGTCGGCGCCTGCGAGCTCGCCACAGCGCCAGCTGCTTGCCAACCGCGTTGTCGACCACCTGAACGACCTCCACGTCATCGCCCCGACCCCCTGGACACCTCACTTCTCCCCGAGCGCCTCTCCCTCGCTCTTTCGCACCATGGCCGACGCAGCCGCAGCCGCACCAACGTCGTAGCCGCGGCGACCGTCGTCTCCATTCCGCCTCGCCGTGTCCAAGAGCTCTGCCGTCCTCCACTCCACCAAGCAGACCGAGCCCTGACCGCTCGTTCGCCCACCGCAACGGCCTCGCTCGAACTCCGACAGCCGCAAAGCTCGTCACCGGTGTCATTTCCGGCGACCTTGAGCTCAACCACCACCACCCCTCGACGTGGCTCGCTCCCAGCGGCACGTAGGTGGCCTCCGCCGTCCATTTGGTCGCCGGAGGGTGAAACCTGCACCCTCTGCCGCATCTGGACGTCGCTGGCGGCTAAACACCGGTGAGTCAGCCCAGTTTGGCCAGGGATTTGACCCCCCCGGGTCACTAACATGCGGGCCCTACTCGTTAGTCAAACCTAGCTTAGGGTTAAACTAATCCTAATTTAGTAAGTTAACTAACAGTGACACTGACCGATGGGCCCCACTGGTCAAGTTTTACCTGGACCGCCCCTGTTTACCTGCTGACGCCATGCTGACACAATGCTGATGCAGTAATTCATTTTCTGGATTTATTCTTGTTCAGGAAGTTTTAGAAAATAGTGCCAACTTCAAAAATTCATCGAAATTAAGCTGTAACTCCAAATGCAAAGTGTTATATATGAAAAATGATCAGAAAAATCCAATTTATCCATCTGTACTGGTTCCATGCATGTTTAAACAAGTTAACTTGCTGTTTAGTGGAAAACATGATAAGGCACTATTTATGACCACAAATGAGTTTGGACTTTAAATCTTTGGTTCAAAATAGCTCAAACCCATCTGGTTATAGTTGCATGAGCCCAACACACTCATTTTGCCATGTCACATGCATGTATTATATTGTTGCATATTGTTTGATATTGATTGTGTTATTGGTGCTCTCTGCGGTAGGTTCTGCCCCAGAGGAATACCGTGAGTACTCGAACGAAGAACAATATCAGACTACGAACCTGCCAGGCAAGAAATCACACATTTGATCATATCGATAAAATACCATGTTCTGGCCTTGCTCTCATGTACTGCATTTAACACAACCGTGTTTCAAACTGCTATGTGCTATGGTAGTTGAACCCATTTCCTCTGCATGAACGGTCATTGCCATAGTAACTAGATGAAACCCACTAGCGTGTGTAGGACTTGATTGAGCCATGTTTGTGTTTCCTACCTTGCTATGCCTGCTATGCTTAGAGTCGTGTCAGGTCTGGTTCATCTGGGTGATGGGCTAGAGTGAAGTGATCATGTCAATAAAGAGAGTGATGTGTTGAACACGATTTGGTAAAGGTATCGATGAGAGGCCATGTAGGAGTACATGGTGGGTTGTTTATTGGAACCGTCCTTAAGCACCGAGATCTGTATGTGTGATTTAAGATTCAGCTACTACCATGCATTGGGCCCTGAAATATGACCCCGCACGACTTAATAGCCGCCCTTGTCCTCTGTCCAGTAGTTGCAAGTAGTTTCTGGTGTTTGAAGCATACTGGAGGCCGTGCGCAGCGCGGATCCTCAGGGTGGGCTGTGATGCAGTAGGTATGTAGCACGGTGTACCGGACACCCGTTTGGTGTCTCGGGAACCCTGTACACATCGTTTGGGGCCGTATGTGGAAACCTCGGCCGGACTCCCTGCGGATGGAACCTGAATAGGCGATAAACCTAGACTAGAGAGTTGTGTGGTTATTCAGGTCGTGGTCTACACCCACGTCGTCTTTCGCTTGAAGTCTGCCGAGCACATGTCGTGTGCAGACGCTAAGTGGTGGAAACATGTATGAAGAAGTTCACCCCTGCAGGGTTAACATCATCTGCAGGGTTAACATCATCTATTCAAATAGTCGCGTCTGCGGTAAAGGACTACTTGGTTGCCTATACAGTTCATAGACAAGTAAATGGAAACTACTAAAAGCCTCAAGGCAAGTGTGAGTGCCGTCGATAGCCCTTCCATAGGATGACGGAGGTGGATCCCCGGTAGTGTATTGATGTGGTGTGTAGTGGACTCGAATGTGCAAAACAATTACAAGTTGTAGTCGCGTAAGATAGTTTAGCCAAGAGTCAATGCTGGCTTACTGCAATAACCCCACCATCCCTTCATTGATAATGTGCATGTATGTAGGATCTGATGTAAGTCTTGCTAAGTACCTTTGTATCATGTTTGCTTAATTACGTTTGCAGAAGATGCTGCAACCCCTTCTGATGGGTTCTATGTAGACCTTGATGTCGACGAGTAGCCTGATGGACCCTCGTAGGATAGATAGGCTTCCTCAAGCCTTTTTACTTTCTAGATGTTTGTACCCAGACATGTTGCTTCCGCTTATGACATGTATGTTTGTATGACTTGAATGTTGGGTCATGTGACCCCACTCTGTATGATTGATATGTATGGCTCTCTGGAGCCTTTAAATACAGTACTTGAGTTGTAGAGTTTTGTTGTGATGCCATGTTGTATTTGCACATATCGAGCATATTGTGTGTATGTTTGAAATGCTTGCTATGTGTGGGATCTGACTATCTAGTTGTTTCTCCTCGGTAGCCTCTCTTACCGGGAAATGTCTCATAGTGCTTCCACTGAGCCATGGTAGCTTGCTACTGCTCTGGAACACTTAGGTTGGCGGCATGTGTGCTTCTTCGTTCCTGTGCCTGTCCCTTCGGGGAAATGTCTCGCGGTGATCCTTTAAGTCCTTGTAGCTTGCTACGACCTGGGATTCACTCGTTGTTGATCGACACGTTTATTGCTGGGTCATGGATGCATGTCCCTATAAGTTAGCGCCACTTTGGGTTCACGACTAGCCATGTCAGCCCAGGTTCTTTGTCATATGGATGCTAGAGACATTATCATATATGTGTGCCAAAAGTCACAAATGGTCCCGGGCCTGGTAAGGCCACACCCGTGGGAATACCGTGCATGAGGCCGCAAAGTGATATGAGGTGTTACATGCTAGATTGGTGTGGCATAGGATCGGGGACCTGACAATGTTGGCATCAGAGCCGGACTACCTGTAGTTTCTTCAAGCCAAACTGGTCGATGTCGAGTCTAGAAATGCTTCAGGGGCACACCCTTCTGCGTCCAGCTTCCACCCCAGGCCCCAGCGGATCACGAGGCAGGCCAATCAGTGCCCCCGCGTTCCCGGGTGCACCTCAAGGCTTCATCAACACCGGCCCGGCCATCAGCGCCGAGCGACATGTTGCGCCGGCACCGCCCCCGGTAAGCGAGGGCATGCGCATCACTTCTTACGGCCCTAGCGGGCCGCCGCCATACCGTCCCCAAGATGGAACTTCAAGTCGAACTGCATGGCGCGCGGAGCACTATGGCGAGGCCTTTGTGGTGGTGACCCCGGAGGCCTATGTGCCCCACATGGTGGATCAAGAGTACGCACTGGAAGAAGACCACGGCTCGTTCCGCGGGCCATGCTGGGAGGAAGAGGCGCCAGAAGCCGAGCTCTTTCAGGAGCCTCACGGAAGCCTTGACAACCGTGCCTGCGGCAGCAACTACCGGGTACCGCTAATTCCTCAGGAGCAAGCTTATGCTAACCATGGGTCGCAGGAGGTTCAGGTCGCTGCAGCGGATGGTTGCCCCAGTGCAGCAGCCTCCCTCCCCTTAGGAGGAGGGCACTGGGGGCAGCAGGAGAGGGGCCGGGAGCCAGGCTCCTCCCCACAGCATGCGGAGCAAGGCATACTTAGGAGGTAGGCCCTCTGCCGGGGAGGTGCCCCAGGGCCTGCCCCCGGCAGAGGACCCGTGGTCGTCGGGGGAACCGCTGGCGTCCCCTTTTCCCCATTGGCCTCATCCTGGTTTCCGGTCGCTGTTGATGGTGGTCAAGGGTGGCGCAAGGCGGTGCCCTCATCTGCTGATATGAAGCAAAGCCAGTACCTGTGAAGAAGGCCTAGTGCGTGTGAAGCTCGCCGCCCGTGACACTCTCACATAATAATGAGTTGGGGCTGTAGACGCCACGGAGTCTCCGGAGAGCCGCCCTCGGGCCTCAGGGGCTCCCTCCCACGTCCAGTGGCGGCACTTAGCTCTGCGCTGGTGAGAAGACGTCGAAGACTAGACTAGCTGTCGGACGCGGCCTTTTGCTCTTGCTTCTTTTCGTGCGAACAAGCTTTCTCGTTTCAGATCTAAGTTGAAGTCGAATTTGTGTTTGTGTGTGCAGGGAGGGGTGGGGTGTCGTGTCTTATTTGTGCGAACAAGCTTTCTCGTGCTCTGATTTCTATTCAAGTTGGAATTCACACTCGCTGCCTCCCTCTCGCGAGCCCCTCGCTAGTAGGGCAGGGCCCAGCATGTGCGTCCGCCGTCCTGCGGCCGGCGTTTGCTCCAACTAGGCTCTCACCGCATGGTTAGACGGGACCCTCATGAGGTCCTCCGATAGACGTTGCGAGCCTACTCGAGACCCGCCAAGACAAAGGTAAAACCATGACAGCCTACTCATCGCATCATGCAGGCACACATCCGGCGCCGATCTTGACAACACATAGGCAACAATCTTTTTACATGAGGGGCTTCACCTCCCAAAATGCTCTCACAACCTTTAGGGCCACGCCCTAGTCTCTTCCTGCGCAGGACAAACAGCAGGGGGAAGCGCGGGATCAATCGGACATGTCGCTCACCGCATCCCCCAGGGCGTCCCGGAGGCATCGCTGGCACCACCGTCGTCGCCGCCAGCCTCTCCATCACCGTTGCCGGCACCATATTCACCACCGTTCAACACGTCGCCTTCATCAGTAGCAACGATCACCCCGTCGTCATCAGAGGTGAAGGCCCGGACGAGTGCATCTACATTGTCCTCCACCCACCGCGCTAGGTCGCCTCGGACGGCCTCAGGCACCAGGGCGATGACGGCATCGAAGTCGAAGAGGGGGTTAGTGTTCTGGAGATGGCTGAAGACACGGGAGAATGCCCTCACGAGCAGGCCGCGGCTCCGTTCCTCCACCAGCTGACGAGACCTCTCAGAGCGGTTCTCTATATGCGTCACCACGTCAGTGAAGAACTGGAGATTGCCGGCGTAGTTGGTCACATGCGGCTCCTTAGCAACTACCTCGTAGATGTTGCCCAAGGCCATGTTGGCCCTTTCCCTGAGTGTCCGGAGCATGGGGCTATGCATGTGTTCCTGCGTCTACCGCTGGCGGATCTCTTCCGCAATCTGCTGCGCAATGGCCTCAGCATCATCAACCCACCGTTGAAGAAGAAGCAGTTCGGCCCGGGAGGAGGCCAGTTGAGCCTGCGCCGAGCTTAGTGCAACAGTGGTGGCCTCAGCTCGCTCCGTGGCTTCAGTCAGCCTGGTCCTGAGAGCAGCAGTCCTCCCTGCGGCTTCATCCTTGATCAGCTCCAGCCTCTCTTCATGCTCGCGCTCATGGCCTGCGCAAGCCTCCTCCACGCGACGGTCGATCTACTCCTGGATCCGGGCCTCCCGTGCAGCAACGTCGTCCTCCGCCTAGGTAACCTGGCGCTCCCTCGTCTCCAACCGCTCAAGATCGAGGTTGCGCTTAGCAGCCTGCAATGTCAGCGCTTGCTCGCACCTCCGGAGCTCCTCCTCTTCAGCGGGCGCCCTTTCAGCGATGCAAGGGCGGCTCGGCGCAACTCCACCTGCTGCTCCAGGGAGTTGCACCAGTCTTGGAGCTCCCACGCGCACTCTTCCGTAGCTTCGCGTCGCCGATCTGCTTCCTGAGCCTCCTCAATGGCTCGGGCGCAGGCCTCCCGAGAGGCTACCAGAGATGCCTCGGCCTTGGCATTGTTGAGATCATGCTGATGGCGCATAAGGCCGACAGCCGCCTTTAGCCTGCGTCACTCCTCGATCAGCCGCAGGCCTTCAGCTTCAAGACTCGCGTCCTCGCCTGCAAGCTCTGCACCAAGCTGGCTCACTGCGTCCGTCGCCTTCTGGAGGAACTCTGCCGGATAGCGCTGCGCTCCCGCGCACGCTTGAGCACGTCGTCAACGTCATCCTCTGCCACCGACGCTGGCGGAGAACCCTGGAGTGGTTTGCCCCTTCTCAGCAGGGTGCTAGGGGCTGGCGCCCCCACGATCGCCGGGCAGGCCCCGCAAGGGACCCAGCCAGGCACCGATCCGTCTCCCGATGAGGAACCGAAGATCGACTTCAACCACTCGCCGCCTATGATCAGCGGAGGAGCCCGGGGCAAGCTGGTTGAGTCCAGGGGGAGCTCACGAAGGGGGAGCGATGCGCCGATAGGTTCAAGGTGCACCACGGGCAGGCCTACCACTCGGGCCGATCTTGCACCGAGGGTGGCACACGGACTCGGGGCGATCAAGGTCGGAGGTGGACGAGAAGCCTGAGGAAGTGGCTCCTCGACTGTCACGCCCAATATGCGATACTATCCAAAAGAGACTCGAAGGTCCCACCAAGGATAGAACCACATATTGACACGCTTTTGCAAGGTGGATATCATTACATCAACATTACATAATAGATGGGGATACATACAAAAGGCATACAATGCCACAAGAATACATCAACATACAAGACAACAACATCCGACTATTGATGAAACATAAACAAAAACTCAAACGACATCCACCCTGCTAGCCCAGGTTGCCGACCTGGAACCTATCCCCTGATCGAAGAAGCAGAAGAAGAACTCCAAAACAAGTAAACATCGCTCTCGCGTCATGATCATCGCAAAACCTGTACCTGCAACTGTTGTTGTAGTAATCTGTGAGCCACGAGGATTCAGCAATCCCATTACCATGGGTATCAAGACTAGCAAAGCTTAATGGGAAAGGAAGGGGTAAAGTGGTGAGGTTGCAGCAACGACTAAGCATATATATGGTGGCTAACATACGCAAATAAGAGCGAGAAGAGAAGCAACGGAATGGTTCTGAAGCTAGCAATGATCAAGAGGTGATCCTGAACTCCTACTTACATCAAACATAACCCAAAAACGGTGTTCACTTCCCGGACTCCGCAGAAAAGAGACCATCACGGCTACACACGCGGTTGATGCGTTTTAATTCGTATCTGGTGTCAAGTTATCTACAACCGGACATTAACAAATTCCCATCTGCCACATAACCGCGGGCACGGCTCTTGAAAGTTTATACCCTGCAGGGGTGTCCCAACTTAGCCCATGATAAGCTCTCGCGATCAACGAAGGATATTCCTTCTCCCAAGAAGACCCGATCAGTCTCGGAATCCCGGTAACAAGACATTTCGACAATGGTAAAACAAGACCGGCAAGACCGCCCGATGTGTCGACAATCCCGATAGGAGTCGCACATATCTCGTTCTCAGGACACATCGGATAAGCTAAGCGTACAGGTACCGACGTAACCCAAGTTGCCAAGGGATGGTCCCGCACGGTGCTCTAGTTTGGACCAACACTTAGCCAAGCATTGGCCCGGGGGGGGGCTAAAATAAAGATGACCCTTGGGTTAATTACTCCCAAGGGAAAGGTATAGGTGGTAGGCAAATGGTAAAACCAATGTTGGGCCTTGCTGGAGGAGATTTATTCAAGGCAAACTGTCAAGGGGTTCCCATAAATCACCCAACCGTGTTAGGGACGCAAAATCCGGGAACATAATACCGATATGACGGAAACTATGGCGGCAAGTGTGGAACAAAACACCAGGCATAAGGCCGAGCCTTCCACCCTTTACTAAATATATAGATGCATTAATAATATAAGAGATATTGTCATATCCCAACATAATCCTGTCCACCATGTAGCAATCTTCAACTTCACCTGCAACTAATAATGATATAAGAGGGGCTGAGCAAGGCGGTAACATAGCCAAACAACGGTTTGCTAGGAAGAGTGAAAAGGTTAGAGGATGACATGGCAATTTGGGAGGCTTGAAGAGCAAAAGACAGGAAGCGCAACAAAGCGATAGAACGAAGCAACTAGCATAGCAATGATAGTAGTGAGATCCAAGGTGACGGTCATCTTGCCTGAAATCCCGCAAGGAAGAAGAATGAGTCCATGAAGAAGACGAACGGATGAAGCTGAACCAAGCGTAGACGAACGAATCCTCATGATTGCAACGAAACGGGAACTATCGAGAAGAAGCAAACAACATGGTAAACACACCAAACATATACATGACATGATGCACAAACACTCATGATGCATGACAAAGCTAGATGAGGCTACTCATGGCAAGAGATGATGCATACAAGAGCAACATATCAAAGCAAGTTTAAATGAGGCCGGAAAAAAAATGTAACAATTCCGGTAAGTCCTCATATGCAAAATTTAGAAATTGGTCCAGAACTGAATAAACCTTATGTTCAAGTTGTTAACCAACAAGTTAAGATGCACCAAGTTAAACATGGCATTGATGCAAAACACATACAAACATCAAGCAAACACCTCAAAACAAGGATGCAACATGATAATATGAAACTTCATGCAAAATCAAGCAAGTTTCATATAGAGCACACTCAAAACGGAGCAACGGTTCAACACATACACTCTATAAAAGTTTAAAGGACAAGCTGTCCAAAACAGCAACTAGGCATCTTGCCAGCATCAAAACAATATGCTACAGCACCTCAACATAAGAACAAAAGGCATGGGAGTGAAGTACAGATAAAGCATGACAAAACATGAACAATGAGCTATCTCCAGAAACGCCTAGAACATGCTCAAAAGGGACATGACAAGATTGCAAATAATAACAGTTTCAGACCTAGCAGGAATAACATCAGGTTGCAATGTTTAGAGCTATCAAACAACATGTTACAGGAACTTATCGTGGCAATGAAAGGCATGGCATGCTAATACTAAAGACAGAGAACAAAACTCCCTCACTGAACTAATTCCAAAGATCAACAGAAAAGATGGTAGCATCTATGCAAACATGGCAAATGATATGACAGATTCAGACACGACAGGAACAACAATAAGTAGGCATGTTGGTGAGCTTGTACTACTCACCACAGAGCAATAAATGGAACGGCAAGGTGACCAACAGTAAGATGGCATATTTATGAAGCTAAAAATGGAAATAGCAAGTTCATAACATTCTTGGATCACTAACAAAAATCATGGCAACATTGAACTTAATGTTAACAGGCTGACAGCAACATTATTTAGCAAGTTTGGGGCAAGATAACAACAAGTTACAGTAGGCTATAAATGCAACCAGGGGTATGAATGGATAGAGCATGACATGTACAAGAAAACATACTTAGTGAACATCTCCAGATTATGCATAGAGTGACTTGTAGCAGCAGGTTTACATAGCATCATGATATAGAAGATTCAGACTAGCAAAACAGTAACAGCAAGTACCCTACTTCACGAGCTCGATGCACTCACTACAAGGATCAAAAAAATACATGGATTTCACCACTCAAAATATTGCATGATGTAGAACAAAACACATGTAGATCTCATGCTCATAGGATACACACAAAAAATGCAACGAAAAAGACAAATCATAAAGTTCTGTTAACAGACAGCAGTTAACATCATATAGCACTCTTGCAGCAATGATTAGGGCATCAAGATGGACTCAAACAAGCATGGAACAATGGAATGAAATGAAGAGAATCTCATGATGAACATTTTGATATATCACACGCACGAAACGGAGCAGTATGCATGGAGTTATGGCACGATGAATTTGGCATCAGAATGCAAAAATCTTCGGGACGGGAATTTTGGGGTCAACCTCGGGTTCGCACGAAAATCGATGCAGGGCCGGAGTTCGCCGGAGAAGGATGCTGGAGAAGGCAGGGGGCGGCGCCGACGAGGCAGATCCGGGGCGGATCCGTCAAGATCTCATCGGATCCGGGCGCGGACTCCGAGGGGCGGCACCGGGCGGCGAGCGCCGGAGTCGGTCGACGGGGCGGCGCGTGGAGGCGACGGCCGGCGGGCATGGAGTCGGCGGCACTAGGCACGGGATGGCGGCGGAGAGGCGCGGGCGCTCGGGGC
>NC_041389.1:177227396-177269185 GCF_002162155.2 Triticum dicoccoides | reverse complement strand
GGCGGCAAGGCGGCTGGCGGCGGGAGGCGAGGACGAGGCGGCGGAGGGAGAGGCACGCTGGCGGGCGGTGGGCGGCGCTGGCGATGGCGGTAGAGGTAAGCAGGCAGCTCAGGCACAGGGGCGCGGTCGGGCCTCGCGGCGGCAGGATCTAGGCCCGCGCGGGCCCACGACAGGCTCCGTAGGCCGCAGCGGCGGGGACGGCGCGGTCGAACAAGTGGAGGGCGCCGGATGGCTGAGGGTGGCGGCGGAGGTGACGTGGTGCGACACCATTGGTCGGAGCTAAGTGGCTGGTGGGGGTGGACACGTCCGGCGGCGGGGTGGACGTGTCCCGCGCGCGGAGGAAGAAGAGGGCTAGGGTTAGACTGAGAATTTGGACGGGGGAGGCCTATTTATAGATTCTGGGAGCTAGGAGAGTCCAAATGAAGTGCGGTTTTCGCCCACACGATCGTGATCGAATGACCGAGAGCATGAAAGTGGCTTAGATGGGTTAGTGGGATGATTTGGGGGGGTATTGGGCTGCAAGACAAAAGGAGCTTTTACGGTTACCGGTTAACCATTGGAGCATCAAACGACCTCCAAATGGAACTAAACTTGAGAGGCAGTCTACCGGTGGTGTACCAAGGCCGCTTGGCAAACCTCGGTCCATTCCGAGAAGGTTTAACACCCGCTCACAACGAGAGACAAAAGGGGGACACCGGAGGGCATAGGAGTGTCGGATTGCAAAATGGACAACGGGGAAAATGCTCGGATGCATGAGACGAACACGTATGCAAAATGAGATGCCCATGATGACATGGCAAAATGCAACACCCCATCAAATGACATGGCAATGATGGCGAATAACTGGCGGACACCTGGCGCATCAGATCCAGGGCGTTACAACTCTCCTCTACTAACAAGAGATCTCGTCCCGAGATCTTATGACCGAGACGGAAGGGAAAAGGGATGAGGTGAAACGAGAACTCAAGAGAAGAAGCAAGGAATCGAGAGCACTCGAGAAGTAGAGGGGAACGACGAGAATGACGAGAATCGAAAACCCACGGAACCAGATAGACTATGAAACCACTCCGGTTAGAACGAGGTAAGAAACGAATAAGACTGAGAGGATTTAGGCAGCACTCCGGCTGAAACATGGAGGAATAGAATGCGAGCTTGAGAGGATGGAATGATACTTGATGAAGACATGACACAAAACCTCCGGGAAGAATTGAAAGCGTAGAATGAAAAGAACGGAGAAGAAAATGACAACTTTGTGCCATGAATGAAATTAAAAGCATCTTTAGAAGAAAGGTTTAAATGGAGTTGTTGAGAAAATCAACAACGAAAAGAATAAGCTTGTTGTGGACTTATGGATAACATCTCAAAAATTGAGGTGAAATTATGCCACAACCAAATGCTTGGATATCTGGGAATAACGAAGAAATGCAAAACTCCACTTCAAAAGAATACGGAGAATTATTTGCACTTCGAGACGCGAGGAGAAAAAATACTTGAACTCCACCAACAAAATTTTGATGAACTCTTCAAGAATGAATTAAATCATGAAGAACCATCATGAAGAACTCCGGTGACAAAAAGATGATGAGATAGAAAGAAGGAAGAAAGAATAAGATGAGACTTGCGGTGATTTAGACGGAGGTTCCAACGAAATGGCCGAGGAAATTGAACTCCAGAAAAGAAAAGATGAAAACACTCGGAACTAGAATTTATTCATCAAGAACAAACTCCGAAGGAAGGGATTACTCACTTGGATGAAATAAGAATAAGATTTATTGTATGCTTATCCTTCATCAAATTAAATTGATGACAAGTAATGGATTTTGCATACTACTTATTCTTTTTGAAAAGGATTAAGGTGGGTATAGCACAAAACTTGAGAAAGTTTTCATGAACCACCGGTAGGATTGAAATAACGAATGAATTTATATGATAACCAAAGGAAAAAGAATCTGAATGAAACACCGTAAGAATTTGGAAAATGACTGATGACAACGAATGAATCACCGGGAAGAATTAGAAGAACAAATATGCCAGAGGGGATTTAGATGCAAAAGAACGAAGAGATAACAAGCTGATTAAAGAATACTTGACAGATACGCCGGGATAAATGGATAGCGATAGCTGGAATGTGAGGACGAAGAATTCTTCTGGAATGATGGCCTTCGGTGAAAAGAAACAGAAATCAACTCCTGAAATACTCCGGATAGGTGAGAAAAAGGAATTTCCGACAAACGGAATAATTCGAGAGGCTAACAAGAAGCTAGAACCATGAATCTTCGAGAGAACAGACAAGATTTAAAGGAAGAACTCTTCTTTGGTCTTCAAATGACAACGGGAAACACCAACAAAATTACTGAGATACTCCGGTAGAATGAAAAAGAGGAAAGGTTGAACCAAAGAGGAAAAGAATTTGAAAGTGATATTGGACATGGCATCTGACTGATGAAATTCATTCTTACGTAAAACTCCGAAAAGAATTTTAGAATAGCTCTGGGAAATTAGAAGAGTCAGGTAGGATCCTGGAAAAGACCTGTGGGTTAGGGCCCACTAAAAAAACACCGCTGGAAAGGGATGTTGAACAGATAGATGATCCACCGGAACAATTGAAGTATTTGAATGAGGTGACAACCTTGAATTAATTGGAACACAGACGAATCTCCTGAGATGTCTTGAGCACTCCGGAAGGATAAACTAGCGAGAGGTGAAAAAGCAGGGAAAACACTTGAGCCGAGGGAAAGAATATAATCACAACCGAAAATTAGAATTGAATCCACCGGAGAAGAAAAAGAGATGAAGAATGTCCACCGAGACGAGAATTCACTGGTTAAAATAATTGAGGGAAGCCTGAAGAGGCTCCGCACGAATGAAATTGATGCTTGAATAGAGGCCCAAACTTCGGGAAGAAGAGGGTGGGAAAACAAAGGCAACTAGGAAGGGGAAACCGACAAATATCTTGAAGAGAAAACACCGGTTGAAATCATTGAAGAGAGAAGGCAAAGACTTCGCACATGTAGGATGGATACTCGAATACGGACTCCGGCTATGAGAAGAAAAGGGTGGGCGGGTGGGAAAAACAAAGACAACTTCGGACAGGGAACAAGAACAACGTCGGAGGAAGAACTGAGGATTGATCTCACGAAAGACAAAGAGGTTCGAGTCGACTTGACAAGAGATGGACAACTCATCAAACTAACCACGTGATCCTAAAGAAAAATTTGAACGGGAAGAGGAGTAATTCAAAACACCTACGTCAAGATTCCTCACCAGAGCGACGAAGGGGCTGAGGAGTAAAAAGAATTCCTACTCTCTGATATAACTAGACTCCGAAAACAGTTTTCTTCTAGACTTAACAACGACCAAACTACATGATCAAACAAGGGGGGCTCCTAAGGTCGTTCAAGGCTTTGATACCAACTTGTCACGCCCAATATGCGATAATATCCTAAAGAGACTCGAAGGTCCCACCAAGGATAGAACCGCATATTGACACGCTTTCGCAAGGTGGATATCATTACATCAACATTACATAATAGATGGGGATACATACAAAAGGCATACAATGCCATAAGAATACATCAACATACAAGAGAACAACATCCGACTACGGATGAAACATAAACAGAAACTCAAATGACATCCACCCTGCTAGCCCCGGCTGCCAACTTGGAACCTATCCCCTGATCGAAGAAGCAGAAGAAGAACTCCAAAACAAGTAAACATCGCTCTCGTGTCATGATCATCGCAAAACCTGTACCTGCAACTGTTGTTGTAGTAATCTGTAAGCCACGAGGACTCAGGAATCCCAATACCATGGGTATCAAGACTAGCAAAGCTTAATGGGAAAGGAAGGGGTAAAGTGGTGAGGTTGCAGCAGCGACTAAGCATATATGGTGGCTAACATACGCAAATAAGAGCGAGAAGAGAAGCAACGGAACGGTCGTGAAGCTAGCAATGATCAAGAGGTGATCCTGAACTCCTACTTACGTCAAACATAACCCAAAAACCGTGTTCACTTCCCGGACTCCGCCGCAAAGAGACCATCACGGCTACACACACGGTTAATGCGTTTAATTTCATATCTGGTGTCAAGTTATCTACAATCGGACATTAACAAATTCCCATCTGCCACATAACCGCGGGCACGGCTCTCGAAAGTTTATACCCAGCAGGGGTGTCCCAACTTAGCCCATGATAAGCTCTTGCTATCAACGAAGTATATTCCTTCTCCTCGGAAGACCCGATCAGTCTTGGAATCACGGTTACAAGACATTTCGACAATGGAAAAACAAGACCAGCAAGACCGCCCGATGTGTCGACAATCCCGATAGGAGTCGCACGTATCTCATTCTCAGGACACACCGGATAAGCTAAGCATACAGGTACCGACGTAACCCAAGTTGCCAAGGGATGGTCCCGCACGGTGCTCTAGTTTGGACCAATACTTAAACAAGCATTGGCCCAGGGGGGCTAAAATAAAGATGACCCTCGGGTTAATTACTCCCAAGGGAAAGGTATAGGTGGTAGGCAAATGGTAAAACCAATGTTGGGCCTTGCTAGAGGAGTTTTATTCAAGGCAAACTGTCAAGGGGGTCCCATAAATCACCCAACCGCGTTAGGGACGCAAAATCCGGGAACATAATACCGATATGACGGAAACTAGGGCTGCAAGAGTGGAACAAAACACCAGGCATAAGGCCGAGCCTTCCACCCTTTACCAAATATATAGATGCATTACTAATATAAGAGATATTGTGATATCCCAACATAATCTTGTCCACCATGGAGCAATCTTCAACTTCACCTGCAACTAACAACGCTATAAGAGGGGCTGAGCAAAGCGGTAACATAGCCAAACAACGGTTTGCTAGGAAGGGTGAAAAGGTTAGAGGCTGACATGGCAATTTCTGAGGCTTGAAGAGCAAAAGACAAGAAGCGCAGCAAAGCAATAGAACGAAGCAACTAGCATAGCAATGGTAGGAGTGAGATCCAAGGTGACGGTCATCTTGCCTGAAATCCCGCAAGGAAGAATAACGAGTCCATGAAGGAGACAAACGGATAAAGTTGAACCAAGCGTAGACAAACGAATCCTCACGATCGCAACGAAACGGGAACTATCGAGAAGAAGCACACAACATGGTAAACACACCACACATATACATGACATGATGCACAAACACTCATGATGCATGACCAAGCTAGATGAGGCTACTCATGGCAAGAGATGATGCATACAAGAGCAACATATCAAAGCAAGTTTAAATTAGGCCTGAAACAACATGTAACAATTTCGGTAAGTCCTCATATGCAAAATTTAGAAATTGGTCCAGAACTGAATAAACCTTATGTTCAAGTTGTTAACCAGAAAGTTAAGATGCACCAAGATGATCTACATGAGATTCTAGTCAAGTTACATATAAAGTTCATTTAATTCGGAGCTACGGCCTAGAAGATATGAGCAAAACAAACATGGCATCGATGCAAAACAGATACAAACATCAAGCAAACACCTCAAAACAAGGATGCAACATGATAATATGAAACTTCATGCAAAATCAAGCAAGTTTCATATAGAGCACACTCAAAACAGAGCAACGGTTCAACACATACACTCTATACAAGTTTAAAGGACAAGTTGTCCAAAACAGCAACTAGGCATCTTGCAAGCATGAAAACAATATGCTACAGCACCTCAACATAAGAAAAAAAAAGGCATGGGCATGAAGTACAGATAAAGCATGACAAAACATGAACACTGAGCTATCTCCATAAAACACTATAACATGCTCAAAAGGGACATGGCAAGATTGCAAATAATAACAGTTTCAGACTTAGCAGGAATAACATCAGGTTGCAATGTTTAGAGCTATCAAACAACATGTTACAGGAACTTATCATGGCAATGAAAGGCATGGCATGCTAATACTAAAGCCAAAGAACAAAACACCCTTACTGAACTAATTCCAAAGATCAACAGAAAAGATGTTAGCATCTATGCAAACATGGCAAATGATATGACAGATTCAGACACAGCGGGAACAACAATAAGTAGGCATGTTGGCGAGCTTGTACCAATCACCACAGAGCACTAACTAGAATGGAAAGGTAACCAAAAGTAAGATGACATATTTATAAAGCTAAATATGGCAAGAGCAAGTTCATATCATGCTTGGATCACTAACAACAATCATGGCAACATTGAACTTAACGTTAACAGGCTGACAGCAACATTGTTAAGCAAGTTTAGAGCAAGATAACAACAAGTTACAGAAGGCTATAAATGAAACCAGGGGAATGAATGGATAGAGCATGACATGGAAAACAAAACATCCTTAGTGAACATCTCCAGAATATGCATACAATGACTTGTAGCAGCAGGTTTACATAGCATCATGATATAGCAGATTCAGACTAGCAAAATAGTAACAGCAAGTACCCTACTTCACGAAATCGATGCACTCACTACAAGGCTCACAAAAATACATGGATTGCACCGCTATAAATATGGCATGATGTAGCACAAAACGCATGTAGAGCTCATGCTCATAGGATGCACACACAAAATGCAACGAAAAAGACAAATCATCAAGTTCTGTTAACAAACAGCAGTTAACATCATATAGCACTCTTGCAACGGTGATTAGGGCATCAAGATGGACTCAAACAAGCATGGCACAATGGAATGAAATGATGAGCATCTCATGATGAATATTTTGATATATCACACGCACGAAACAGAGCAGTATGCATGGAGTTATGGCACGATGAATATGGCATCAGAATGCAAAAATCTTCAGGACTGGAATTTTTGGGGTCAACCTCGGGTTCGCATGGAAACCGATGCAGGGCCGGAGTTCGCCAGAGAAGGACGCTGGAGAAGGCAGGGGGCGGCGCCGGCGAGGCAGATCCGGGGCGGATCCAGGCGCGGACTCCGAGGGGCGGCACCGGGCGGCGAGCGCCGGAGTCGGTCGACGGGGCGGCGCGTGGCGGCGACGACCGGCGGGCGCGGAGGCGGCGACGCTAGGCGTGGGATGGCGGCGGAGAGGCGCGGGCGCTCGGGGCCGGGAGGCGCGCCGGGCGGCGGGTAGGCCGGGTGCGAGGACGGCGCAGTCGGACAGGTGGTGTGCGCGGGATGGCTGAGGGCGGTGGCGGAGGTCATGTGGCGCGACCCCATTGGTCGGAGCGACGTGGCTGGCGGGGGTGGACACGTCCGACGGAGGGGTGGACGTGTCCGGAGCGCGGAGGAAGAAGAGGTCTAGGGTTAGACTGAGAATTTGGACGGGGGAGGCCTATTTATAGATTCTGGGTGCTAGGAGAGTCCAAATGGAGTGCAGTTTTCGCCCACACGATCGTGATCGAACGACCGAGAGCATGAAAGTGACTTAGATGGATTAGTGGGCTGATTTGGAGGGGTGTTGGGCTGCAAGACAAAAGGAGCTTTTACGGTTACCCAGTTAACCGTTGGAGCATCAAACGACCTCCAAATGGAACGAAACTTGACAAGCGGTCTACCGGTGGTGTACCAAGGCCGCTTGGCAAACCTCGGTCCATTCCGAGAATGTTTAACACCCGCTCACAACGGGAGACAAAAGGGGGACATCGGAGGGCATAGGAGTGTCGGATTGCAAAATGGACAACGGGGAAAATGCTCGGATGCATGAGACGAACATGTATGCAAAATGAGATGCACATTATGACATGGCAAAATGTAACACGCAAGCAAATGACATGGCAATGACGGCGAATAACTGGCGGACACCTGGCGCATCAGATCCGGGATGTTACATCGACCGGCTCTGCGGGCTCGTCAGGAGGGATCCTGAAAAGGCCATGGTCAGCAAAGGGAGCGGCAAGCAAGGAACTACAAGAAGGAGGGACTTACTCATCCATGGCAAAGTGCTTCCTGTGCTTCAATGGGCGGAACGGGCAATTGTCACCACCGGAAGCCTCCTTCCTCTTGCGAAGGGCCTCGAAATCTATGCGGAACCAGCCCAAGCTCGCGACGTGAGGGCCAGCGCGCGGCATAGGAGCCGAAGCGCCAGGGCAGCCCACATCGAGGGCACCAGCCTGAGAGGAGCGACCAGGTGCCACCTCTCGGTGGCCTGCCGAGGCCTCGGGGGCTTCGGTCTCGGGAGACGCAAGTCGCGCCCCCTCAACAGCCACCACCTCGAGGGGGCTCCGTAAGATCCGGAGGATGATGCGTCGGGAGCCCCGCGCGACATCAGCACCTCGACATTAGGCCCCCAGCTCCCGCCAATGCTTGCCTCCCAGCATCTACTCCTGAGGAAAGGTCGGCGCGGGCAACTAGGGGAAGGACTACGGCAACCAGGTTCTCGCGGGGCCCGGCGAGGCCGGCCGGGCGTAGCCCCAATTCGTCGAAGCGGGGCATTTGCCTCACAAACTCGACCCTGTTTGTGCAAAGATACAGCAGGGCGCCTCCATGATGAACGCTGCTAGGAGAGGGGTCGCCAGTCAGGACCTGCAGCACCTTCTTCAGCGTCTCAGGCAATATCCCTTCCTGGAGCCTCATACGGTCCTGGCGACCGGTGTAAGCCCACATTGGGAGGGAATGGCGCTGGAGTGGAGCGATGCGGCGCCGGAGGAACTCCTTCACCACCCGGGGCGCCGTCACCCCAAGCTTCCTCAACCTCTCGAAGCGATGCCAGGTGAAAGCAAGCTGGGGGCTCGTAAGCTCCTCGTAACCCTAGCCAGGATTGGGAATAGCAGGCAACATCGGGTGCGCGAGCAAGGGGCTGGGCACCCCAACGTCCACATACAGCCACCGCTCCCAGAACCCGCTCGCAGAAGGTGGGAGGCCAAAATCGATCCCCGAGGCGGCCGTCTCCGGTGCGGCCTGGAAGCTCACACATCCCGAACACCGGGAAGGGTCGAACAAGCGCAGAGAGAAGAAGTGGCACAGAAGGGCAACGGAAGGAGGAATCCCCACCATGGCCTCGCAGACAAAGGCGAAGACAGCAAGCAGAGTAATGGATTGGGGGCCAAGATGCATCATGTGGATCTGGTAATGGGAAAGCACCGCATTGAAGAAAGCGGAAAAGGGCGGAACCAGGCCCGCCCATAAGGCGTCAGCAAAGAGTCGGACCTCCATGACGATCCTGTCGAAGGAGGCGTGGGACGCGGGCCAGACCGTCGTCTTCCCGCACTCATTGAAGCTGGAGCCAAGCGCGGAGCAGACCTTCTCCAGGGCTTCCAGATTGAGTATAAGTGACTTGTCAATGAAAGGAGCAGCTGCCGGAGGCGCGCTGGATGAAGGCGCAGGTTTCTTCCCCTTATCCTTTTTCGTTGGCGCCATGGCAATGGAAAGGGGGAAAGAACTCAAGATGGATTGGAGGTGGAAGGAGAGGCTCGAGCAGGAAATGGGAACAAGAAGCGCGCAGGCGGCAAAGGGAGGATAACTATGTACAAGCCTAGTGGCCACCTAGCCACGCGGATAATGAGGGAGCGTGGGGAAGCGGAGGCACCCACGTCCAATCAACTGCCACGCAGCGCTCCGCACTTGCCCCTTTGCTTCTCTGCTAAGCCAAGTCCGATCGCGCCTTGGGCCCGGGGGCTACTGTCGGTGTTCTGGGAACGGGGGTCCCCAGACTTGCCTGCCTGCGGCCTGCGGCGTGGCTCGAGTGGTGGCCCAGTACGGCCCATCTTCATTAGCGCAAGACTCGAGACCCTCGCGAGGGGCCAAGCCTCGCGGGGCGGACGACACGAGGCTTCCTCAGGAACGGCCTCGCCAGGCAGGCTCGCGAGGAGGCGGAGAGATCAAGGCAGGGTACCTCGCGAGGTACTCGTGATGCAAGCCATGACGATTGAGACCAGGCGGGCGCCGGCCTGTGCAGTGTCCTTGTTTCCTCTTTGGTGCAAAGGCGGCAAGCACAGGCGTGGAGTACCGAAGCATCAGGCAAAGGTTGCCATTTCAATGCAATGAGACCAAGACCAGCAGAGCGGTAGGATGGAGGTCACCGTGGAGCCCAAGACGGCATCATCACCAGTGCCTTTGGTAGCCGAAGACCAACTTTAGTCAGGATAACTTGTACTAGATGTTCCACTTCAAAATGGCCGTTTTTGGCACCCTTCCCGCTCAATATTTGGGAAGAGGATCAGGGCCTCTATAAATAGGGCTAGCCACCACAGAATAGGGGAGCTCATCGAGTCCTCATTATTTTCATAGGCGATCAAGCTCAAGCAAGTAGTTCATCGCACCAGCTCAAGAACACCTCTTGCGAGGTTGTTCTTCCCTTTGTACTGTTCATCATCAGCCCCTGAGGCAATCCAGCACACCACACACTGGAGTAGGATATTACAACACAATGGTGGCCCGAACCAGTATAAATCTTGTGTCCCTTGTGTTGTTCATCGTTTTAGCTTAGATTCTCGCGAGGCGGTCGGGCGTGGATCGGTAGGGGGAAGATCTTCGTGCGAACCCCAGAGTTCGAACCTTAAGGGTCTGCCGGAACCCAACATCCGACAAGAGGAACGACTTGGTGTCTCTCAGTGGCTTCATGAAGTTGCACCCACCCACCTTCCATCATTCCATCGAGCCCCTCGACGCAGATGATTGGCTCCGCAGCATCACCAACAATCTACGTTCTGCACATGTAGCCGAAGCTGACAAGGTCACTTACGCTGCTTATCATCTTGAAGGCCGCGCCAGCCTTTGGTGGGAGAACTATGAGGCCATGCGCCCAGCTGGCGAGGTTACCACTTGGGCAGAGTTCAATGAGGCTTTCTGTGAGCATCACATCCCAGAAGGTCTTATGGATCGCAAGTCAGAGGAGTTATGCAATTTCACCCAGGGTAGACTCACTATGGATGCATACAGCAGAGAGTTTGGAAACCTAGCATGTTATGCAACTGAGGAAGTATCCACCGACACCAAGAAGCAGGCAAGGTTCCGCAAGGGACTCAGCCCCGTGCTTCGCCGTGATCTCCGACTGCACGAGTGCACCTCCTTCCAGAAGCTAGTGAACAAGGCTATCAGTGCTGAGGCGGGTCAGGCTGACTTTGAAGCTACACGCAAGCACGGTCGTGACACTGGTTCCTCATCCGGTTCTGGTTCTCATAAGCACCGGGTGTAGGTGCCTAACACAGCTCTGCGACCTAGTTTCACATCGAGGCCATCCTATCAGGCGCATCGTCCAACCCAGCAATATGCACCGCCCAAGTATTATGGTGGATCAACCACCAATGCTCCCCCACGCACCAGCACTGTCACATGCTTCAAGTGTGGAGAACCGGGTCACTACATGTGAGAGTGTCCCCAGTACAACCCCAACCCCAACCCCAACCAGTCCAGAAAGGTTGTTGGCTATGGCAAGCCAGCAGGGAAGGTGTACTACGCCAAGTCGGCCACCGCTACACATGGCCATGTGAACTGTGTCTCAGCTGAAGAGGCTCAGGATGATCCAAACACCGTTCTTGGTATGCTCCTTGTTAACTGCCATCAGGCATCTGTTCTTTTTGATACTGGAGCATCTCATTCATTTATATTAGAGAGCTATGCTCGTTTGCATAACACGGCATTTTGTGATATGCCCACTTCCATGGTAATTCAAATCCCGGAATCCAAATGGCAAACTTCTAGAGTGATCCATGGGAATGAAATTCATGTCGATAGACTTGTTTTCCTTGCATCTCTGATAGCTCTCAAATACTTGGACATTAACATCATCTTGGGTAATGGACTAGATGTCATCCCACCATGCTAAGATTGATTGTTTCTCTAGGACTGTTCAACTTACACATCCATCGGGCAAGGTAGCCAATGTCTTGACACGAGTAGCTAAGCGACAGCTCACTCTCTTAATGCCAGTCCTTTGCCAGACCTCGAAGATGTTCTGGTAATCCATGACTTTCTGGATGTCTTTGTAGAAGAACTGCCAGGTGTTCCACCTGATAGGGATGTGGAGTTCGTGATAGATCTTATCCCAGGAACTGTGCCAATCTCTAGGAGACCCTATAATATGGCACCACTAGAACTATCTGAGCTTAAGAAACAACTTGATGAGTCCTTGAAAAAGGGTTTCATCCATCCTAGTTCTTCTCCATGGGCTTGTCCCGTCCTCTTCGTCAAGAAAAAGGATGGTATGGATCGGATGGTTGTAGATTATCGACCCGTCAACTTGGTCACCATAAAGAACAGGTATCCGCTCCCCAGGATCAACGACTTGTATGATCAGCTCGCTGGATCCTCAGTCTTCTCTAGGATGGATTTGAGGTTGGGTTACCATCAAATCAAAATCAAGAACGGGGAAATTCCCAAGACGGCCTTTGTTACTCGTTATGGCCAATACGAGTACATTGTCATGTCCTTCGGTTTAACAAATGCCCCAGCTACTTTCTCTCGATTAATGAACTCGATATTCATGCAGTATTTGGATAAATTCGTCGTGGTATACCCCGATGATATACTCATCTACTCCAAGAATGAGGAAGAACGTGCCGAGCATCTAAGACTAGTGTTGATGCAACTTCGAGAGCATCGCCTTTATGCCAAATTCTCTAAATGTGAATTTTGGTTACCATAAGTGACCTACCTAGGCCATGTAATCTTTGGTAAGTGTCGTGGAATTTTCACGTCAGATGTCCTTAGTGCGAGGACTTAGTCGCGAGGCCGACGCATCTATGTGGTAGCTTGAGAGGGGTTGAGCGGAATCGAGAAAATGCAAAACAAGACAAAGATTTAGACAGCTTCGGGCCCCGGGAAACATCATCCGGTAATAACCCTACATACTGTTTGTGGCTAGGTCTCATTATCATCATGAGGGACTCGCCGTAAACCAGATATCCCAGTTATCTCTCGATCTCCTAGTTATGTTTAACCCTTAAGATTATTTCGCCTCTTAGGGTGCCCTGCCCCTCCTTATATAAGTTGAAGGGGCAGGTTACATGTAGAGTCCATCTCGGACTAAGACTTAAACTATCCTGACTTCTCTTCATGGGCTTCTTAACATCTTGGGCTTCATAACGTCTTGGGCTTCATAACCCCTGGCAACCAAGTTATCACTGTCTGCCATGTTATGACTGATGCAGGTTTATGATGGTCTGCCGGTTTATGACTGGTGCCGGTTTATGATGGTCTGCCGAGTTATCATCTGACTTATCTCCTGTCGGGTTATCATCTGACTTAACTCCTGCTGGTTTACCGTCTATCTTAGCCATCTGTCTTAACTGTCAGTCGGTTTATCACCTGCCGGTTTACCAAGCCCCTGCTAGGTTATAACTCCAGCCGGGTCATATCGTGGGGTATATCCCCGACATTAGCCCCCAGTTTAATTTGGATTTATCCATGTTAAACTGATCCTGATCATCCTTAAATCCTTGTCACTTCCCTCTTCTAGAAAATCCAGTTTAATAGGCCAGCTTCAAAATCAACTTGCTGACATTGGTTTCTCATAGAAAATATATTGTGAAGAATAACTCCTTTGATTCAGCTCCCAATGCTTAAAAACAATATTGGTCTTTGAAATATTCATCTGATCTTCAGCCGGTTTAAGGACATAGAACTTGGTGGTTTATCATTTCCAAGATTGCCATTTTACAAATATTGATAACACCGGGTCATAATTGTAGTCAACATCCAGCTTGAAAATATACCTCTTATATGCCTATCACTTGTAGCCCCCAGTCTTAAGAAGGTAACGTAGTAACAACTTAAGATTTGCTTCAATATGAATGTCACAAATTTGAAGAAATCCAGGTTTGTTCATCTCAATCACCAGTCAGAACTGAGTATTCTATATATATAGCCCCCAAGTGTCGGGTTGTCATGCTTGCAGCAACCTGGGACTTGTAATTGCCTGATGCTCATAAAAACATCAACCACTCTAGCCCCCAAGGGCCGGGTCATTATGCAATAATGAGCAGGGACTTTGTAAATATAATCATGTAAACTTTGAACAGCAACGTGTATCCCCAAAGGGCCGGCTCAATAAGATAGTATTGAGCTAGGACTTGATATATACTTCAATGAAAATAACATCATATGATGTAACCCCCATCATGGGGCTTGAATCCATGTCCACAAGGTTAAGAGCCTTGTACTTTACCAACTGAGCAGTGGACCCTTAAATGTAATGGATAAAAAGCTTTGTACCTTGAATTGTTGACAGAAGCAATTGGTAGCCCCCAAGTGTCGGGGGCGATGCTGATTCCACCAACACCTATGGGGACAGGGCCCCTTTCGGTTCGGTGGGGGGCGGAGAGCGCACAAAGAGCGGATCGAGGCAGTGCACGCGGGCGATTTTACCTAGCTTCGGGCCACACGGATGCGTAAAACCCTACTGCTGCTTGTTTGTATATATTGGATTCTTGCTCAGGAGCGATGCACGCTGCCAGACTGAGCGTGAGAGTGTTCCTGGTGTTGAACGAGCCGGACTGGCCGAACCTTCCAACCTCCGAACCCCTTCTACATTGCGCTTGGGCCTCCTTTTTATACTCTCAAGGGGTCACCGACAGGGGGCAACGTAGACAAGAAGGGTAAAAATGGAAAAGGATGCGGTAGGTGCAGCTACCGCTTACTGTGGATACAGTGCTCCCTACCTAACTCTGACGGCAGGGGACAAGGGCATTAAATGCATGTCTGAGTCTCCTAAACAGTGCAAAAAGTGACCGTTTGGAGTGCCACCGTTTGCCATGATGGGCTTCTCTTCATCTCTGCTTGCCACCACGTACCCCTAGCTGCACGGCCTCCTGCCACGTGTGCTTGGGAGAGCCCTAGAGCGACACGTTAGCCGATGTGCTGGAGCGCAGGCACGAAGTGGGGGTTTCCCGCGGCAAGCTCCTTGCCGCGGCTGTCGTCTTGTCGCGTCCGGAAGCTTGTCGCTCGCCGGATCTTGCCGGGACGCAGGGCGCGTTGCGGCAAGCTTTCTTGGTATGCCTTGAATGGCCTTCCCGGCGAGCTCCTCTTGCCGGGTTCTCGTCTCTTCCCGGCAAGCTCCTCTTGCCGGGGCCTTGGTTGGCCTTCCCGGCAAGCTCCTCTTGCCGGGGCCTTAGTTGGCCTTCCCGGCAAGCTCCTCTTGCCGGGGCCTTGGTTGGTCTTCAAGGGAACCACGGAGGGTCCTGGCGGTCACCCGGCAAGCCTTGCCACGGGGCGCTACAACTGCCCGTGCACGAGTTCGGGGTAATAGGGTACCCCTACTCTAGTACACCGACAGGAGCCCCCGGGCCTGGGCCATACACGGTGCCGAGCGCGGTTGGGCCAGGCCCAAAACAGTGCACGGGCACGCGCGGCCTAGGTCACGCCGAATCTAACTCCGCTCCCACCGCGCACGCCCAGAACGGCACGTGTCAAACGCGGCGTCGTGGGTGAGATCGTGGGTGGCGTGCGTGGGGCTAAGCTCCCCGAGCATGCGTCAGGCCATGATGATGGGGACGGTTCACGCCCTCCTCCTTAAACGGAGGTAGGTGTGAGGGTGTGGTGCATTTACTGGACGGGGCCGGTGCACGGTTTTCGGAACGTCCACTCCCCGCGTTCACGGGGCGGAGCGAGGCCGCCTCATCTGTCGCCTTAGTTCTGCATCCCCGCCACGCGGATCCAATGCGCTTGGGGTCACGGACGGTGGAGTGAAAAACTGGGCCGTCGCGAGCGGGTTGGCCCCGACTCCCTGCCCTTCCCATGTCTTGATTCGCTGAGCGGGGCGGCCGAGCCCCCACCTCGCTCCTTTATAAAGAGCGGGATGGGAGCACAGAAACCCGCACTCTCTCATCTTCTCCTTTCTTCAGCTTCTGCTCCCCTTTCTCTCATCTGCCATGGAGAAAGGGAACCCAGGCCTTTCATCGGTGGCGGCGAGGGTCGCCGCCAGACAGCGCATCTCTCCCTCTTCTGCGCCCGTGGTGGCAGAGCCAGCCATGAGGGGAAGAGGGAGGGGGCGAGGTCGCGGACGAGGTCGAGGAAGAGGCGCTCGGGGAAGAGACGGACGGGGCGGCGCGTCAGCTTCACCTCCGCCGGCGGCTCCTCCCCCCACGGCGGTCCATATAGGGGACGACCCTTGCGAGTTCTTCGTCAGGCTGCGCCGGGCGCCTCGTCGTCGCCTCCGGCTTCCAGCTCCGTTTGCGCGCGCGATGGAAGTGGAGCCGCCCGAGACGCTGAGACTGATAGTGCAGCCCTCGGCAACTCTGGTTTACCATGGACGATTCTTGGCACTCACAGCCCCCAAGCGATACTGGCTTGCCGGGAAGGCTTTTATCCTCAGCAGAGAACTTTGTCGTTCTCGATGCCAGCTTCCGGCAAGCTGGTCACCAGGAAGGATTTGATCTTCGGCAGAGAACTTTGACGTTCTCGATGCCGGCTTCCGGCAAGCTGGTTGCCAGGAAGGCTTTTATCTTCAGCAGAGAACTTTGACGTTCTCGATGCCGGCTTCCGGCAAGCTTGTTGCCAGGAAGGCTTTTATCTTCGGCAGAGAACTTTGACGTTCTCGATGCCGGCTTCCGGCAAGCTTGTTGCCAGAAAGGCTTATGGCGAAGAACTTCGTCGTTCTTGACACCGGCTCTCGGCAAGATTGTTGCCGGAAAGGCTTATGGCGAAGAAATTCGTCGTTCTTGACACCGGCTCCCGGCAAGATCGTTGCCGGAAAGGCTTATGGCGAAGAACTTCGTCGTTCTTGACGCCGAAGATATTGGCCCTAAGGGCGTTGCCAGCCCCCGGGCCATAACTGCGTTCAAACATAGCAAGTGATTAGCATCCGAAGTGCACTCAACTTGCTTGCGAATTTCGACTTTTGCTGCATATTCCCTATGCCTGCTGGAATGCTTTCCGGTGCGTACGATCCAGCCAGCACCGCTTGAGGGAACGGGCCCTTAGCGGCTATTCGGGAGCAGCGCCTCCCGGAAAGGTTTACCTTCTTGGTTCTAGCGCAACCGCACAAGTTGCCGAGCGGACTCGAGGCAACATGGGGCCCAACTACCCCCGAGAAGGCTCCTCGGCATACAGGTCTATGCAGGAATCTCAAGTAAATAGCGCATGCTATCTTCCTGTTCAACCCCTCTTTGTACGTCCACCCTACGCTTTCTAGGGAAACTTGCCGGTGCAGGCACCCTTGCTGCGAGCGCCGAGTGCGGAACTTCAGCAGCCTGCTGGCGGGGTCGCTACTGACAAGCAATCTTGTCGCAACTAGTTGCAGTTCACTTAAGTTGTTGAGCGGACTCGAAACAAAGTAAGGGCGCTAGCGGCTCACTTAAGTTGCTAAGCGGACTCGAAGCAAAGTAAGGGCGCTAGCAGCTCACTTAAGTTGTTGAGCGGACTCGAAACAAAGTAAGGGCGCGACTAGCTACGAGTTGATTCCTTCGCGCACAGGTTTTCCGTACAAAGAACAAGATCTCCGAGGCGGATAACCTTATATAGTAAGGAAATATCTAAAGTTTTGCATGACTTAGATTTTTCTGTTGCCGCACTGGCGTCGTTCTTTTGATAGCCCACTCCTTGGGAGCCATGACGATGAAGATTTAGCTTGCGTGCACGCCGGATCGGGTTCGCACGGTCTCGACGCCCCCTACCTGGCGTGCCAGAGATGTCGGGGGCGATGCTGATTCCACCAACACCTATGGGGACAGGGCCCCTTTCGGTTCGGTGGGGGGCGGAGAGCGCACAAAGAGCGGATCGAGGCAGTGCACGCGGGCGATTTTACCCAGCTTCGGGCCGCACGGATGCGTAAAACCCTACTGCTGCTTGTTTGTATATATTGGATTCTTGCTCAGGAGCGATGGACGCTGCCAGACTGAGCGTGAGAGTGTTCCTGGTGTTGAATGAGCCGGACTGGCCGAACCTTCCAACCTCCGAACCCCTTCTACGTTGCGCTTGGGCCTCCTTTTATACTCTCAAGGGGTCACCGACAGGGGGCAACGTAGACAAGAAGGGTAAAAATGGAAAAGGATGCGGTAGGTGCAGCTACTGCTTACTGTGGATACAGTGCTCCCTACCTAACTCTGACGGCAGGGGACAAGGGCATTAAATGCCATTAAATGCCTGTATGAGTCTCCTAAACAGTGCAAAAAGTGACCGTTTGGAGCGCCACCATTTGCCACGATGGGCTTCTCTTCATCTCTGCTTGCCACCACGTACCACTAGCTGCACGGCCTCCTGCCAGGTGTGCTTGGGAGAGCCCTAGAGCGACACGTTAGCCGGTGTGCTGGAGCGCAGGCACGAAGTGGGGGTTTCCCACGGCAAGCTCCTTGCCACGGCTGTCGTCTTGTCGTGTCCGGAAGCTTGTCGCTCGCCGGATCTTGCCGGGACGCAGGGCGCGTTGCGGCAAGCTTTCTTGGTATGCCTTGAATGGCCTTCCCGGCAAGCTCCTCTTGCCGGGGTCTCGTCTCTTCCCGGCAAGCTCCTCTTGCCGGGGCCTTGGTTGGCCTTCCCGGCAAGCTCCTCTTGCCGGGGCCTTAGTTGGCCTTCCCGGGAAGCTCCTCTTGCCGGGGCCTTGGTTGGTCTTCAAGGGAACCACGGAGGGTCCTGGCGGTCACCCGGCAAGCCTTGCCGCGGGGCGCTGCAACTGCCCGTGCACGAGTTCGGGGTAATAGGGTACCCCTACTCTAGTACACCGACACCAAGGGCCGGCTCATTACGATGTGATGAGTCGGGTCTTCAATAAGGTGAGCAAACAATGACTTTGCATTAGCCCCCAAGTGTCATGGTGCATGCTTGCAGCGACATGAGACTTGTGTATTTGATGTAATCTCAACTTAAATAATGTAGCCCCCAAGTGCCGGGTCGTAAGCCTGCAGCAACTCGGGACTATTCCTTCAATTGTAGAATAAATCATATCCATTGATAATATGATAGCCATTGCGCTAAAGCGACTTTGAAAACCTTAATCATAATACTGGTTATTGATAACCATAATAAAAATCCAGCCATATTGGCTATTAAAGATTTGAATAATATACCCAATGATTTATAAGCGCATGATTCCAATGGCGCAATCCAAATATATACTAGCGACTTATAGTCCAAAGTCAGGTCAGGTTAATAAACGCCGGTGATTTATAATTATGCTTTATTCAACCTGTTTCTGCATACAACAAGTTTAAAGTGTCCTGGCGGTTTATCACCGAACGGGTCATAATGCCCAACATATAACCCGGGTTTATAACCAAGGCTGCAAGGATAATAAAATATGAAATATATCATACCTGTGATATTGAATCACATTGTTGGTTTACCAACTTTCTTGTAGTAAGGATGATAACCCAAATTTGGAGTACTGATAACTCCCACCATGCTTTGCTGGTAATTCCCACCATGCTTTCTTGGTTTATAATGAGGCCATGCTGGGTTATAATAAACACCGGATGATCATCCTGGTGACTTATAGTCAAAGCCAGGCCGGGTTAACAAACACCGGATTATATTGATGACTTATAGTCAGGCCGGGTCAATAGATGCCGGTTTATCATAAAACCTTATCAAAGGAGAAGAGAGTTTGACAAATAAAAGCAAATGAAAAACTTGTAGTCGAGGCTTTTCAAGGGCTGCCAGGCCCAAATTTGAGGCTTTTCATGGGCTGCCAGGCCACTGAGTTAAACCATTTTACAAAGCCTTTTAAGATGGACCTCACATTAACAAATCGTCGTTTTAACTTTGACAAGTTCAGCGTCTGTATAAGATTGACTTGTCAAATGTTCGGCGGGTCATACCAGGATTACCTGGGCAGAGTGACTTACTTGATGAAGGCAGGTTAACCCGGGGTTTTAGGTGAATACACCTGGCTTCCAAGCCTGGCTTGATAGCCTATTACAAGGGTCCTTTAAAACTCTTTGTTGCTGTGCACAAAGAGACCCCAAGTAACATTTTGAGCTGTGCTCTGTGGGTGGCTATGTTTGAGCTGTGCTTGGCAACAGACTCTCTTTGGCCCCTAATTTATTTCTTTTTGGCCTTGAGCCGATCAAGAGGTGTAGTTATGGTTCGAATACGAACAATCCCCCAATTGATTTCCCTGGTCGCCTTACGCCTATCAAGAGGTGTAGCTATGGTTCGAATACAACCAAGCCCCCAAGTGATATTGTGAGCTAAGCTCAAGGGGCACCTATATTTGAGCTGTGCTGTGCAACAAAATCTCTTTGGTCCGTTTAATTTTTCCCGAGAACTCGAACTTTCGAGAGATTATTCTTTTGAACCGAAAATTCTTAAACCGGATATTGAGAGCTTCAAAGCTTTGCAAGAGACAGTTTCCTCTTAAATAGGACTTGAACCAGATACTAAGTGCTTCAGCGCTGTGTGGGAGACGGGATTTCCCTTAAATCGAACTATAAACCGAAAGCATCACTATGAGACGGAATATATCTGACGGCCTTTAAATTTTCATCAATATAACAGTAGCCTCCGGGACCGGGTTATCTTTCCCTTGAACATCCTGGGGCACTTGAATTTGCTGAACTGGCAAGACTTGCTGAGTCATATCATCGTAGCCCCCGAGTCTTAAGATGACTCAAGAAGTTGTCTTGAGACTCTCCGTACTTGACCATAGCAGAAGGTATATATCATTGGTGTTGATAATGCGATGTAAATCCACAGAAGGTTGAGGTGCATGCGGCGGGTTATAAATGATCCCGTATGAGCCATGTTAGCAACTCGGCCAATGGTTCCTTTCAACTGGCTGTTTGAAGTTAACCAAGCTGTAGTGGTAGTGATTTGTGCGCAAGACGATTGAACCATCCATCGCAGACAGCGGATGATGATAACTTGCCTCCAATTTGTTTAAAGAAACCTGGGCTACCCAAGCTGTGACGTGCTCATACGCAATAAATAGCTCATGCAGACAGGTGCAGCCCGGTATGTTGATGTAAACCAGGGCATAGGGACGGTGACTTGCGCACATTCATTCACCAGGTGGTATGACATGGACGAAACACCGGTGCAGAACGTTGCTAGCGCGTCCTCCGTGCCCGTAATATAACGCCTCATTTGTAATGAACAATTGTCCTACGTCAAAAAATATCACATGCCAAAGTAATTGTTCACACAAAAATTAATGTGCTATGAAAACAAACCGGACGGGTATCACATGATGTTTTTTGTTCGGACAACGGATGATCCATTCATCGTGACAGAGGCAGTTTACGCAGGTCGGCGAGTCAATATGGTTCCGGCGGTTCGAGCAGAAACCCTTCGGGTTATTCTCCGGATCTTTAAACACCCGGCACAGGCGGTGCAGATGTATACGTCGCCTCCGACACCGACGCACAAGGACCGGATCATACCTTGGCCATGAATCAATTGACCTGATTGTTTTGTTTCGCGAGTCCATAGAGCTTTTTCTTATCTCTACTCCGGGCACAAATGTCTTGATGTGCAATATTACATGCATATTCGCCCCGCTCGTCAATTGGCATTAGCCTTGCTAGTACTTTGCGTTGGCTGGGGTTTTCTTGTTTTTTTTTGAACCAAAAACCATAGAACAATCGTTCTATGATAAATTTCATTCAAAATAAAGCAAAGTTATGTACAGAAAATAAAAAAACAAGCTCCACCATCTAACCAATGCCAGTTCTAGGAAAATCCATGGTAAACTTAAGTTAGATTATCTGTAATCCATCCTCTGAACGCAGCTCTGTCTTTTTCTTTGGTTCTGTAGAGCAACAACTTTAGATCATCTCTGAGAAGCTTTCTCCATGCTTGAACTGATGGGTTTTGATCTTTGAAAATTTTGGAGTTTCTCTGCATCCAAATGTGCCAGCAACCCATTGTGATGATGCTCATTGCAAATTGTTTGGGTAACTGGCTTAATAACAGGCTGATTTCGTCGAAAGCATTGATGCCTCTGGCTTCTGAAGGGACAATAGAATCCCATCATTGAAGAGCAAAACTGCAGTCCCAGAGTAAATGAAGGATGGTTTCCTCACAAGAACAATTACAGAGTTCACAATTGTAGCTGGGCAAATGGAACTGCTTTCTAAAGAGGAGATTCATGACATCCACTCTGTCATGCAACAGTAGCCAAAGGAAGATCTTGTATCTTAACATAGCAGCACTTTTTCAAATATTCTTGAACAGACGAGAGGCTACCCCTTTTCCTTGCAAATGAGCATACATTTGAATAGCAGAGAATCTATCAATTTGCTTGTTCCATGGGAGGCACAATTTGTCCAGAGAATCATTCAGATGGGTGGCTTGCAAGATGGCAGATATCTCTTCAAATTGTTGGTGTGCTTGTATGGACAATGGGGTAAAGAAATGCTCAGATATGTCCTCTAATCCTTTGATTTGCTGCACTGAAATTTCCTCATGCCTGCTGAAAGAAAACAACTGTGGAAATTTGTCTTTCAATATGCCTTGATTCCAATTGTCCATCCAAAATCTAACAGTGTTCCCAGATCCCAGCTTGGGGACAGCAATCTGCCTAAATTTAGGTACCAGCTTGAGAATAGATTTCCACCAAAAAGATCCTTGTGGAGAAGTAGATATCATTCTATCTGGATAGTAAGCCTCCCAAATCAATTGGACCCATGGAACGTCCTATTGATTTAAGAATTTATGGACATGTTTCATTAGTAAGCATTTGTTATGACTGGCAATATCCAAAACTCCCAGACCTCCTTTGTCTTTGGGCTGGCAAACTTTGTCCCAAGCAATCAGAGCAGTGCCTCTGTCTTCCATACCATATTTCCTCCAGAAGAAATACTTGAGGTATTTCTTAATTTGTTTTATGACACCAGAGGGTAGAACTAGAGTACACATGAAGAAAATGGGCAAGCTGTAAAAAACAGACTTAACCAGAACTAGTTTGTCTCCATATGATAAAAGGGAGGAACAGCCAGCCAGCCTTCTTTCTATTCTTTGCATAATGGGCATGAAATCCTCAATCTTTGGTTTGGAGAGACAGAGAGGTAATCCCAAATATGTGAAGGGGAGAGACCCAACTTTGCAACCCATGATATTAGCCAAATCCAGCATTTTGTCATTTGCAGTGTTGATAGGAACAATTACTGATTTTTCATAATTAACCCTCAATCCAGTGAATGTGCTGAAGTACATAAGAAGATTTTTGAGCTGATGTAATTGGGCAACATTAGCATGCATAACAAGGACTGTATCATCTGCATATTGAATTATAGGGAAATCCTGATCAACATTGGCATGCAGAGGGGCAGAGATCAGACCATTCTTCATTTCCTCATTGAGAATAGTTTGGAGCAGGTCAGCAGCTATGACAAACAATAATGGTGAGAGAGGATCACCTTGCCTGACTCCTCTTTTACATAAAAACTGTTTTCCAGGGACACCATTGAGCAGCATAGAAGAAAGCCGAGAAGAGAAAATCATATCCATCCACATAATCCATCTAGGTTCAAAGCCTCTAGCAATTAGCAGTTTCCTGATAGCTTCATGCTCAATCATATCGAAAGCTTTCTCAAAGTCCAATTTCAGAATAATTAACTCCTGTCCTGATTGATGACATTGGTGAATGAACTCATATGACTAGGCCAAACAATCCTAAATTGATCTCTTTTTAAGAAATCCATATTGATTCTGATGGACCAACTTAAGTATGACAGTCTGCAATCTATTAGCCAGAAGCTTTGTAATGATTTTGATGGAGCAATTGAGCAAAGAAATTTGTCTGAAATCATTAGCATGCACAGGGGCTTCTTTTTTGGGCAACATAGTAATAAAAGAAGAATTGATGCTTTGCAAGTTTAAATTGCCATTATAGAAATCTTCAATAAGCATGTAAAAATCTGGAGCAATGATATCCCAGCAATGCTTGATGAAGTCAGTGTTGAAGCCATCTGGCCCTGGTGCCTTATCTAAAGGCAGCTCTTTCACTACTGCATCAATTTCCTCTTTGGTGAATGTTCTGTCAAGCTCAACTAGCTCAGGCACCTTTTCAATAAGGGAGTCCAGGCTAAGAAGGTTAAAACTGGGTACATAAGTATTGAGCCTTTGTTTGAAAGCTCTCCAAAGAATTGCAGCTTTAGCTTGATGATCATCCTGCATGGTGCCAGCCTCTTCCTGTAAACTAGCAATATAGTTCCTCCTGTAATTGATAGTGGCCTTAACTTTCAGGTATTTGGTATTTGCTTCCCTTTCAAAATCCATCTAATTGTTGCTCTTTGTTTCCAGTAAGCTCTCTGCATTTCCAGAAGGTTTAGAAGGTGTTGCTTAATGATTTCTCTGCCATTCCATTCAACAGCTGATAGAGATCTAAAATCCTCAATAGTATCATAAAGCAGAATGAGATCATTAGAGACTTGAATAAGTTTTGAAAGCTGAGACAGATCTTTGGCCCAAATCTTTAATCATTTCCTCAATCTTTTAAACTTTGCAGTGATTCTCTTAGCACTATCATTTTCATTAACATCCTGCTGCCAAATATTTTTGACAGTGTCCTTGAAACTGTCAACCTGCATCCAGTAATTTTCAAACCTGAAATTTTTTGATTTTGCGATCATGGTGCCAATCTTGATGATGCATGGAACAAGGTCAGAGATAGGCTTTGAGAGTGGCAAGACCATAGTGTTTGGGAAGTTGGAAGTCCAAGCTTCAGAAGAAAAAACCCAATCAAGCTTCTCAAGTAGAGGGGCTTCTTGCATATTGCTCCAAGTAAAATCTCTGCCTTTCAAAGGAATTTCAAGAAGGCCCAAGTTGCTGATTGCTTCATTAAATAAGAGCATATCATTAATATTACCTCCCCCTCTATTTCTGTTGGAAGGATACTGAATGTAGTTAAAGTCCCCAAGCATCAACCAATTACAATCATCAGGTATATGAATATTAGAGAACCAGTCCATGAAAATGGCCCTTTCAGCAGAAAGACAAGGACCATAGATATTTGAAAGAGTCCACGTGTCAGAGGAGAGTTTGGAAGTGAATCGAATGGAAATGGAGAAGGAGTTTTTGGAAATAGTTTCACCAGAGAAAAGAGCATCATTCCAGACTACTAACAACCCTCCTGAAGCACCAACAGAAGGTTGGTAATCGAACTTATTCAGACGTTTTGGACAGAACTGCTTAATATATCTGCTGTCAAACAACTATCTCTTTGTTTCTTGGACACAGAGCAGGTCACAGTTGGTCTCATCTCTTTTATTTCTGATGGCTAACCACTTATCTTTATCATTGATTCCTCTGATATTCCAGTTCAAAATTTTCCACTTCTTATTCATGAGAGAAAACCACTGATAACTGAATGTGATACAACTGAACAGTCTTGCATAACTTAAAGAAATTAGTCTGCAACCGAGCTAAAAGTGCCAGAGTAACATCTCCCTAGAGCATAGGGTTACATAAAGTCACTTGATAAGACATGATCATTACACACAAAGCTCAAAAGGAAACTAGAGAGGGAAGATCATGCAGGGTTGGACACTCCTCCCTTCTGCTGGGCTTTCTTGCTCTGCTCCTTCTCCTCTTTGCTCTTGCCTCCTTTTTTCTTCTTGGGCTGGTGAAGAGCATCATCTGAGCATTCTTTCTCAGGAACCTTGCAAAGAGCAGTAGAGAGATTTTTAACCACTTGGAGGGCAAAGATGGAGGATTAATGTTGCAAGGTAAACAGTTTCTGTCCATGCAAGTTTTCTTCCTGTAACCATGATTCAGCTGCTGAATTCGACAACTCCTTCTCACCTGTGTTTCAATGAGAGGGGCTTTATCCTTTCTCTTCCTGTAAACTTGGATGGCAGAAGTGGTAGAAGACATTCCAACAGATGAGGCCTTGGAAGGTGGAGTGACAGCAGTGCTTGGAAGAAGAGCATCCTCAACATTCTGAGTGTGACAAGAGGCTGCAGGAAAGAGTCATATTTTTCAGGCAGCACAAAAGGTTTTAAGTTGGAACTATCAGATTGTTCAGAAATAAACTCCCATAACTGAGAAGTAAGTAACTGTTTAGCCCACTCAAATTTGTCTGGCGAAAGCAGCGCTACAGCAATAAAATTGGCCCACTCATTAGGCACCTGAATTATCTCCTTGGACTGCCCAACTAGAGCAAAGTGCTTCTTCTAGAGCTCAGCTACCTCTGTACTTGTCCAGTCCTTGTGCATATCCTCCTGAGCTTGAGATAGGAACATCTTCTGCATGACTGGGTCTGCAGCATCAGGCAACAGTTGACAGGCTCCAACATGAATAGTGTCTTTATAGATGGGAATTGGAAATCCAGGAGGAGAGTCAGAACTACCTGAATCTGGGCTAGGTAGGTCTGAAGCTTTGCTCTTTTCAGCATGGCAGACAGCAGCATCGGCATCTCCAACTTGAGGAATGGCTAGAGTTACTCCATGAAGCTCAGCAGGAGAACCAACAACCTCTTGCTCAAGAATGTTGTAATCTTGCGTGACCCCAGCAGCCAGAAACACTTGATCTTCAGGCATGGTGCTATCAGGAATGTGGTCAGCTGAAGTCTGCAGGCGTGGCAACTCAATGGAAGGCTGAAGCAAAGGCAGCTGATCAACACTTGCAGCAACATGTACCAAATCCTGTTGCATAAGGACTGCAACATCAGGCAGTTCTTGCTGCACATCTACAACAAGTTGAAGAGCAAGGGGGACCATGGGCTGTTGCAGACCTTCCTCAACTGGCAAGTTAAGATCTGGAATCGGAGGTTCAGGCAACAACACTGGCGGATCATGAGGAACAATCAAATTACCAAACAACTGAAGATTAACGGCGCCCTGCACTGAATTTGCAGTCCCCACACTGTTGGAGCCAATACCGAGGGAGAGTGTGAGGCCATTGTGATCCATCTCTATAGCTTGCTGCATCACAACTTGATTATCCTGGACCATCACATTGTCAATGTTTGGAGGCATTGCCCAATGGTCCCAGCCAAGATCATATGCATTTTGTGCCTCTTCATTTTGGCCTTGCTGAGCATTGTCAGGTTGCTCATTGTTCTCATGCTGCGGAATGGGTCCAAAGAAAAGATTGTGCTGGTTAGGATGGTGGTGCTGCTCTGGTGGCCGTGGGTGTGGGTTGCCATCCCCAGGAACCGGATCCTCATCAGGGGAGCCCCCTCCCAGCAACTCATCCTGAAAGATAATGACAGGGCAGGTCCATGATTCTCCTTGAAAGTGCTTAGCCCCCGTAACTGCCAAACTGACTGGAATATCGGAAAGAGCGTCTATCCTAACTTTCACTGCAACAGCTGCATCTGTGGTCTTTACTCTATCCCAAGAAAGTAACTTGCCAAAACTAGAGACATCATTGTTTAGTTCAGACATGCAACGAAGATCTGCTGGGAAACCAACTAATAGCAACCAACAGTCTCTGGCCAGATTGAATTTCCTCCAATTCATACCCTGATCATGCTGCTCAAAAACGATATGGATGTCTTCAAAAGGGTGCGGGCTCCTATTGATTAAAGAATCCCTGTCTACTTTACTATTACATCTAACAAAAGCTTGACCAAATGGGCATTTGGAAATAGATGAGAACACAACCCTTTCGGAAACCAAGAAATCACTGAGGACCTCCCGAATATTGGCAAAGGCAACTTCACCTTGGGGCATTGGTACCAGAGTGGCGATGGCGAGATTTTCATTGGCCAGCTGCATTTCTCCATGGATGACCCGCACGCGAGCTGGCCGCCCCTCTACTTCTATAGCTTGAGTGCCAGGAAGAAGGAAAGGTGTAGGATCAAAGGGGAAGTTTGCCATGGATGACAACATCGCCGGAGCAGTGTTAGGTGGATGGAGCAAAGAAGAGATTGAAGATGGAGGATGTGATTGATGAGACTGAACAAGGCGGCGAGACAGAGGAGGGAAATCAGAATTGGCAGAGTCCCGAGTAGAGGGCAGTAAATTTTCTGTGGGGCCAGCATTACGGGAAGATGGAACGATAGAGGCACTGACTAGCGGGTCCCCATGACCATTGTTACCAGATTCCCGATAATTCACCGAATTGGGGGGATTTTCCATGTCAGAAGAGGAATGCGGAAGCGCAATCTCGGCCCGAAATCTACAGTTGACTGCAATGTGCCCCCATCTCTTGCAATCCTTACAACTGATCTTGTTCTGGCATTTGGGCCTCAAGTGGCCCTTCATGAGGCAGCGAACACAAAAATGGCCAGAGGTACTATGGGCCGCAGTGGCCAGAGATTTAAAACGCGCAGATCCCGCCCGACCCAGCGCTGTGTTATTGGGCGACGTTAAAACCGAATTAAGAGGGCCACTTGAAGGCATGAAGGCACGATCACGGGAATTATGTGAATTTTGCAAGGAAAAGAATTGAGGCTGTTGAACAGCTTGAGCATATGATCGGCGAGATTTGTCGTTAGACACAATTGTCCAACTTTTGCTAACCGCATCATGATATCGCCAGTAAAGATCCATAAGATCATCATCCCCCTCTCCCCACAGAAGAAAATTCATGGAAAAAAGATTGGAAGACATGTTGCCACCTCTAACAATTTCAAAACCCACTTCCAGAGCAGAAACGCAGAACTTATAAGACCAGTTGCGCTTGTGGGATACCTTAAACAGCTTGGCAGAGCCGCCAAAGCAAGATTGAATGATGAGGCCCACGGACTCCGGATTTAGCTTGATTGAAGAACGAGAAAATTCAACCACAAGGAAGAACTTTGGAGATCGAGGCCCATCTTGGGCATTGACAACTGCCTTGCACTGTTTCTTGATGTAATCCTCGAAAGCTTTCCCAAGGGAAAAGTTGAGATCGGATAGAGCCATAGCGTGAATTGGCCGACGGGATTGGAGTGATCACCGGCGGGAAGTGATCACCGGGATCGGAATGACCACCGGTGAGGCTGGTTTGGTAGCCGCCGGGGCCGGAGTGGCCTCCGGCAGTGGCGGAACAGGGGCTAGAGCGGGGGGCTAGAGCGGAGCAACGCTTGGTCTAGGAAAATTGATTTTGAAAAATTTTGGTCGCTTCCTGGCTGGCTCCGGCAAGACGGGTGGTGGTGTGGGATTTTCTAGTCAGGAAGATTGACTCAGCCTTAAGACCGTTGGCTCACGTGTGAACTCCTCAGAAGATCTCACAAATTTGACAGCAAAAACAGCAACACCCCTCAGACCGTCTGTTCCCAATCAGCAGCTGATCCAATCCTTTCCTACTGAATCATATCTTCAAAATCAGTTTCTTCAGTTGCCACGGCTGCATAATTGCAAATGCTTGCTCTCTGCTAGAAGCAACTGCAGATCTTATGGTCAGTGTTGCAGACTATACACATTGCCATGTCATTAAATCTATATTAACTTCAGAAGATAGCTGCTGCAGATGACAGAATCAACAATACATGAAGTAATTCCTTGGTTTCATAGGCAGTTGGCCACTGTACGTGCAGATGTAGCTGAACCTGAAGAAAACACACTGAAGCCCGATAGCGGAGGCAACTGGAGGCCGGGGCAGCCTGCCAGTGACTCTCAAACCGATGAAGGCGCGCGGGGACGACAGTAGCTCACAGCTGTGGTGAATCGGCGCGCGAGGAGCAGCAGTAATGAGTTAACAAGGTGGGTTAACAAGGCGGTAGTAGGTGGTGACTCGGAGCAGTCGTTGAGGCGATACAGCTCAGCACGGGCCGCAGTAACGGAGCTCGTGGATGTAGAGAAGGAGGCGGCGAATTGGCGCAAGCTCGTGACAGGAGCAGCTACCTACAGACGCGGCGACAACAACCAGCGGCTCGGGCATAGAGCTGAACGAGCGGCAGCCTGAGGACGGGGACGGCTCGCGACGACAGGGCCGTTTCATCCCGGCAGGTCGACGAGATGCGTCCGCGGCAGTGGCGAGTTGGAGAGGCGCGACTGTGGCCGGTTTAAGCGCGAGTGCTGGAACCAGAGCGGGTTTGACCGGGGCCGGTCGACTTGGTGGATCCGGCGCGCACGCGGCCGCGGGTGCTGGAGAGGCGCGCGTCCCGCTGCAGGTATAGAGGAGGGCGAGGCCGAGCCGGCGGGCGCGGCCACAGAGGGGCGGGAGGAGGAGAGGGACGCGGTCCCGTGGAGAGCGGAGTGAGCGCCGCTGGAGGGGGCGCGACCAGGCACCCGCGCGAGGGGAGGTGATGCTCGGCCTTGTCATGGAGGCGACCAAGGCAGGGCGAGGCACCCCACGGTGACAGCGGGGCGATAGAGGGGCACCGAGCAGAGCTGCGGGGTGCAGCACAGGTAGTGGCCGCGAGCTGTGACCCATCCCACGCGCGTAGAGTGAGTCCGCGGTCAGTTTATGGCGACCCAGGCGGTTAAGATGATTCAAAGGCGAGATTTACGGCAGGAGCAGCGGGTCGAGGCCGCGGTGGCGTTTCAGCGCCGGGTTGCAGAGGCGCGGCCGAGTCGTGAGCGCAAGGCGGTTTCCACGACTGGTGAGGAGGCCCGTCCTGGGTTGGGTCACAACGGCGACTTGGCGCGTCGGCGGCTTGAGGCTGCCCCCCAACGGGCTACGGTCACGCAGCTGTAGCACGGTCGGCGAGTCGAGGGAGGCACGGCGATTTGAGGATGGGGCGTACAAGGCGGCAGGTGAGGCGAGGCCGCCCCCTCGGCGGGTTGCAGCGGAGGCAGAGGTGGCCTACAATTGAAAAAAAGGCCTGCAACGAGGCGGCTCCAGGGGAGAAGGCGCGGCCACTCGGCGACTTAGCAGGGCCAGGGCGGATGGCAGCCTGCCCACGCTGCACCTGAATTGGATAGTGGCTTGACGAGGCTCAGGGCTGGGTCCGGCTCGTAGTAGAGGTGCGACAACAAATCAGCGAGGGAGGCTCGGATTCGTCAGTGAACCGGGGCGACGGCAGCTGCTTGTAGCAGGGGTAAGGCGGCGGCAACTCGCGGCGGTGGCGGACGGGGTAAAGCGGCCCGGCGTATGGTTGATACGGGGATCTGGTCGTTGACCATAGTGGCCGGCTGCGAGACCATGGCAGCTCGTGTGCAGCATGGCGGATCATCACGGCAGGGCCGGCTCACCATTAGCGGCAGCTCAAAACAGCGATTTGGCATGGATTAGGCTTAATTTGTGAAGGAGGATTGGATAGCGGCAGCTACCTTACTCCAACATCAAGAAGCAATTTCTAACTCTGAAAATTGTCCGTCGATATGTATTGGTTAAAACGGATGCCTGACTCGCCGGATCTCCACTAGTCTTTAAGGAGCTTTTCGGATTCACTACGCTCCAGATTAACCCCTCCACAGAGCCAGAACGGTCTAGCGAAGGTAATAATTTGCGGTTTGTAGAGTTAACGCAAGCACTCGAAGAAGGCCGCCGACCACAACGGCAGTACAAACCGATAGAGGCGGCGGCAACTTAATGCAGGACCACGGGGGCAGTTTGTACCGGGGCAAATCACTGCGACGACAGGGGAGCGACGCAACAGGTTGTAGTGGAGGAGACGCAACAGCTCGATGCTCGACGCAAGGGCGGCTCGTGGCAGAGGAGACAGATTAGCCACGGACCGCGGCCATCTTTTCCGGGTCGTGAACCGACAATCTTTGATTTTTAATCTCAGAAACATACACAAGCTGGGACCTCCATCTGGATTAACTTTTCTTTCTCTCTGGGCGATTTTAGACGCAAGTATTGAGCCTTTTGCTAAATCGATGTTGACCACAACGGGATAACCTTCAGCCCCGACGATTTGCGAGATAGGGTCTGAGAGAAGCTGATCAGCCTCCCAATTTTCCTCGAAAATGTTAACGCCCACACGTGTGGGCATTGACCATCTCGACCACACGCATCCATCATCGTCCAGTACTATATGCACGAATCTTGGCACAATCTGACTGATTTTCTGTGCCACATAGGACAAGGCGTGTGTGTGGTGTGTGACATAGTTCGCCCACACATCCGTTTTACCACACGGAGGGGCCGGTGTGTGGGCGTTTAGTAGTTCGCCCACACATCAGTTTTCAGTCACGCACAAGGGTTGGTGTGTGGGCGTTTGCCATCTTGCCCACACGTCCGCCTCCTCTCCCACACCCAAACTGCCAGTTGCCATGCGTTTTGCAGTGTACATGGCAACTGCCCTAGTGTGATTGCAAGCAGATGGCAACTCTCTTTTTTTTACCCGAACATGTCAGTTGCCATATGTTTTGCATGGTACATGGCAAACTGCCCTAGCGTGCACGGAAGCAGATGGCAACTCTTTCTTTTTTACATGGCAACTGCCCTAACGTGCTTGTGAGCACATGGCAACTCTCTCTTTTATCCGAACATGTTTTTTTGCCATGCCATTTTTTCAGTGCTACATGGCAACTGTCTAGTGTAAGTAGGTGGCAACTCCTAAAATTTTGAAATCATGGCAACTGCAGTAGACCAGACCACACATGGCAACAGTTGTAGTTGTCCAAAAAATGGCAATCTGGAACTTTGACCTGAGATGGCAACTGCAGTTGAGCAGACATGGCAACTGTAGTTGTCCGACATGGCAACCGTAGTTCAGCGACATGGCAACTGCACTTAAACGAACATAGACGAGGGTCCGGCCCATGGCAACTACGTGCGCGCAGTAAGTGTCACGTGGGGCGTGCGGGACCACGAGGTACGAGGCCTGACGTACCGGGCATGTGGGCGTTATCTATTTTGCCCACACGCACGCGTATAAAAGGGGCCGGGAGGGGAAAAAGGCGTGTGGGTGCTAGTTGTTTTGCCCACACAAAAGCGTGTGGGCTGGTCCTCTTAGGCACCACACAGAACGTGTGGGCAAATCCCTTAACGCCCACACGTGTGGCAGTTATTGGGACCCATTTTCCTTTGAACTCAAAATTGTTCCGGTACTAGATCTGACTTCTTGCCTTAAAACATATAAATCCTTCATCGATCAATCTCCTTCCTATGGAAGATTGTGAATTTCTCGATCCCTTTAAAGAGATCCCTCCAAGAATTCAACACCATCGTGCGCGGCCCCACGGTGGGCGCCAACTGTCGTGAAATTGTCACGGCAGATGTCCTAGTGTGAGGACTTAGTCGCGAGGCCAACGCATCAATGTAGTAGCTTCAGAGGGGTTGAGCAGAATCGAGAGATGAAACACAAGACAGGGGTTTAGATAGCTTCGGGCCCCGGAAAACATCATCCGGTAATAACCCTACATGCTGTTTGTGGCTAGGTCTCATTATCATCACGAGGGACTCGCCGTAAACCGGATCTCCCAGTTATCTCTAGATCTCCAAGTGATGTCTAACCCTTAAGATTATTTCCCCTCTTGGGGTGCCTTGCCCCTCCTTATATAAGTTGAAGGGGCGGGTTACATGTAGAGTCCATCTCGGACTAAGACTTAAACTATCCTGACTTCTCTTCATGGGCTTCTTAACATCTTGGGCTTTATAACATCTCGGGCTTCATAACCCCTGGCAACCCAGTTATCACTGTCTGCCGGGTTATGACTGGTGCCGATTTATGATGGTCTGCCGGTTTATGACTGGTGTCGGTTTATGATGGTCTGTCGGGTTATCATCTGACTTAACTCCTGCCGGGTTATCATCTGACTTAACTCCTGCCGGGTTATCATCTGACTTAACTCCTGCCGATTTACCGTCTGTCTTAGCCATCTGTCTTAACTGTCAGCTAGTTTATCACCTGCCGGTTTACCAAGCCCCAGCCGGGTCATATCGCGGGGTATATCCCCGACAGTAAGGGTATTGCTGTCAATCCCGAGCAAGTTCAATCCGTTCTTAATTGGACTCCACCTGAATCAGTCAAGCAAGTCCGTAGTTTCCTTGGCTTAGCGAGCTACTATCGCCTCTTCATCAAGAACTTCTCCAAAATTGCTAAACCTCTAACTGAACTCCTCAAGAAAGATAAAAAGTTTGAGTGGAACCCACAGTGCGAGCACCATTTTCAGGAACTGAAAAGACGCCTGACATCTGCTCCCGTACTGGTACCACCAGATTTCTCCAAGGACTTTGTTATCTATTGCGACGCCTCGCGACAAGGACTAGGTTGCATACTCATGCAAGATCGTCATGTAATTGCCTATGCTTCACGACAGTTGCATCCACAAGAGGAAAATTATCCTACACATGATATAGAGCTTGCAGCTGTAGTCCATGCACTCAAAACATGGCGACATTAGCTTCTCGGTAATTGTTGCGAAATCTTCACCGATCACCAAAGTCTGAAATATGTATTCACCCAACCGGATTTGAATCTCAGGCAAAGACATTGGGTCGAGTTGATCTCAGATTACGACTTAGGGATAACTTACACCCCAGGAAATGCCAACGTCATGGCTGATGCACTAAGTCGTAAATCTTATTGTAACTATCCGATGTTACAACAAAGTCAACCACTTCTCCATGAGGGATTTCAGAAGCTTAACCTTCACATTGTTCCTCAAGGATTCCTTTATACCTTGGTGGTGAAACCTACTCTTATGGATCAAATCATAGCTGCCCAGAAGCGAGATAAAGGTATAACCCGCATCCAGGAGAACATTGCTAGCGGGGTTGCTAAATGTTTCTCTCTCTGAACGACCGAGGTGTTGTCTTCTTTGAGAACCGCCGAGTGGTTCCAAAGAACCAGTATCTACGACAATTGATCCTTAAGGAGGCTCATGAATCTCCTCTCACCATTCATCCCGGTAGTGCCAAGATGTATCAGGACCTACGCTAGAGGTTCTGGTAGACTAGGATGAAGAGAGAAATTGCACAATATATTGCTAACCACGACGTTTGTCGACGTGTTAAAGTAGAGCATCAACAGTCTGCTGGCACCCTTCAACCTTTACCTATTCCTGGCAATATATTGAGAGTATGCTCGGCCAGTCTCCATGGGATACTTGGCATATCCGAAGGGTGCCAGGCAAAAATGTCCCATTTCTCACGTAGGAATGCGCGTAATGCAGCGTCCACTGTCAGATCAGCTGTGCCCAAATGGAAGCTGTTTTCTTGGGGTCCGTCCGGTGGACTTGAAATTTGACTATTTCGTCTCCTGGCTTGAAGGAAGTAGATTTGGGTCTCTTATCAAGGATTACATCGTCCCTATCTATTGTAGATCGTAGAGTGGTCAATTCCTCGGCCGCGAGGGCCTCGGATAATGCCTAAAGGGCCAGAGAGGCGGTTTTAGTTTCGGCGCGGAGTGCTATGTCCGGATCCCTAGTGATAGTGATAATTTCGTTGGGCCCGGGCATTTTGAGTTTCATATACCCGTAATAGGGTACAGCCTGGAAGCGCGTGAATGTGTCTTGCCCCAACAAAGCATGATACCCGCTGTTGAATAGTGCCACATGGAAGAGTAACCCTTCGGACCTGTAGTTCTCCGGCGTGCCGAATACCACATCGAGTTTGATTTTTCCCGAGCATCTGGCTTCCCGACTAGGGATAATACCGTGAATGGTTGTGTTACTTTGCTCAATGCGACTCCTGTCCATTTGCATTTTATTGAGTGTGTCCTCGTAGATGAGGTTCAGTCCGCTACCGCCGTCCATGAGCACTTTAGTGAGCCGAAAGCCGTCTACGATTGGGTTTAGGACCAAAGCAGCTGGTGCCCGGACTGAGCGGGCTCCTGGTTCGTCATCAACATTGAAAGTGATCGCCATGTCGTTCCAAGGATTTGCTGCTACCAAATGGCAGACTTCGACGAGGTCGCAGAGTGCCCTTTTGCGCCGATTATTTGAAGAAAAGGTCTCTAAGACCGTGAATACTTTGGGATCATTGTCCTCCGAAGATTAGTTCTCTGGAGTGTTGTTAGTGAGGATACCCTTGCCGCTCTTGGCCACCTGTCGGAGTATCCAACATGCTCAAAGGCTATGCATTGGTTCATTGTTCGGCGTCATGTGAATTTTACAGGGCTTGTCGAGCCATTCCTCGTGGACAGTTTTATGCCTCGTAAAGGGTTTAATTTTCTTGTCCACGGGATGATGATTAGGTGCTCCGTAGGGGTGCATCCTCTTTGCCCATTCGGGAGATGGCCTAAAGGCCTGTGGTTCCCAGTGGGTTGTCTGGGTTTTCCAAGTGCTTTATATTGCACAGTACTTCTATACTATGTGTGCCAAATTGGCAAAGTGCAGGACGTGACGGCGATTGAGGGCATTAAGGATTCCCTCATTGTTGCAATTGTTGTAAAATGCCGAGATTGCGTCGTCGTCACAACAATCCTTGATCTTCTTTATAAGTAGGAATCTAGCCCAAAAGTGGTGGACTGTTTCCTAAGGCTGCTTCCGCACATACATTAAGTCGCATATGTGCGGAGGGCCGGAGTTTCTTGGGCAATATTACTTGTGGTGGGTGGGCAGTCTCAAATCCGAACCCTGACCCACTGAGAAGTTCGGATTCTGAAGAATTTCCGAGGTTACAGGCCTGGGCTCCGGAGCATCCGACGCGTTTGTAGGCTTAGCGCCCGATTTCATGTTCGGAGGACAAGAAGTGTCTTACAGAAGACAAGATTCCGGTTCTCCGAGCTCTGAAACCCGAACTACTTTTTTCTCAATGTAGGAGAAGAGTTATTGTCGGCTTGTTCCTCCCTGACTCCCACATGATGGGTGATCGGTGGAGATCTGATTTCTCTCTCATCAGGTTTAAGCCCAATCCGATCATAGTTGGTTGTGACTCCCAGGGCGGCGATGCGATCTAGCAGTTCATTTAAGGCCGATACATCTGTCGGATCCATCTTCTCGGAGAATTCAGGGCCAACGCGGAGGCGATTTTTGGCGATAAATTGGGTTGCTTCTGGCTTAACGGCCGGGCGAGCACCCTTGATGAAGCTGCCGAGCCGGAGGGTTTACCATAGGCTAGGGCTTCTCCGGAAGTGACGTTGTCCCTGATGACAAGGCGAGCCATCAATCCTTCTGTTGAGAACACAGAGGAACTCTCAAGGAAAGCACCAATGTCGGTGTAAAAATCGGCAGATCTTGGGTGGGGGTCCCGAACTGTACGTCTGAGGATCGAAGGTAGCAGGAGATAGGGGACACGATGTTAACCCAGGTTCGGGCCCTCTTAACGGAGGTAATACCCTACTTCCTGCTTGATTGACTTTGATGAGTATAGGGGTTACAAGAGTTTTTCTACCTCAAGATCGTAATAGCTAAACCCTAGATGTCTAGCCTGTATGATTGTGATTGCCCCTACGGACTAAACGCTCTAGTTTATATAGACACCGGAGGAGGCTAGTGTTATACAAAGTCGGTTAACAGAGGAAGGAAGCTACACATCCCGATGCTAAGCTTGCCGTCCACGCAAAGTAGAGTCCCATCCGGACACGGTAGATGGCCTTCGGTTTTGTATGTTCACGGCCCATCAGTCTGGCCCCATGTCACGTAGGACGGCATTATGAGGAGCCCATAATCCAGCACTCCCTCATAGGGCGCGGGCGCAAGCCTCGCGAGAAGTTGCGAGGGAGGCCACCGCATGCGCGTTGGCCTGATCCCGCCACATCTGCCCAAGATTGATGGCGACCTTCAGCTGATGCCGTTTGCGCGCTAGCCGGCGGTCCTCTGCTTCGAGCCGGGTGTCCATGTCGGCCAGCTCCCCACCAAGATGGATCATTGCACGCATCGCCTCGCCGAAGAACTTGAAGCGGATAGCACTGCGCTCGCGCATGAACGCCAGCGCATGCCCAAGCCCTTCTTCGACCCCGGGAGCCGCTGAAGAGGCGTGGGACGTCTGGCCTACCTCCAGCGGGGGGCTGGCCGATGCAGCTCCACAACCCAAAGATGAAGACGACCCAAGGGGCACCCAACCACCAGTAGCGACAACTAGGAGAGCCGTCGGCGAACCCCTCGCCTCCCAGATCGAGTTGCGGATGAAGTAAGTAGTTCCGAGGCTCGGGTCCGGGGGCCCCTAGCGGTGCCCCAGCTACCAGGGTCGGATTCGTGCCTTGGGTGGAGCCTAGAGATGGGGGGTTGTGTGAAGGGATCGAGCCCGGATCCTCGAAAGGGCACCTCTCTTGAGGCTTCACCGTCACAGGGACCCTGCGAGGCCCTAGTCAGAAAAGAGCATGGCGCGCGGGGAATCATAAAGTGAGGTACTTACTCGTCCACAACCATGTACTTCCTCAGCTTCAGCGGTCGGCGGGAGTCACCACTGCGGCTCGGAGACCCCTTCCTCTTGCAGAGGGCTTCAAGATTCAGGCGAAGCCGGCCAGGATTATAGGGGTGGTCCTAGGAGTGGGAGCGCTTGGCAGGGCGCCCTGGGTGGCTGCCTCTAGAGCAGGAGAGCCCGGCGGGGCGCCCTAGGCGGTAGCCTCTAAAGCGGGAGCGCTCGGCAGGGTTCCCTAGGCAGCAGCCTCAGGGGCATCAGGAGGCGCCTCCCCATTGGCAGCCACCTCGGAACCATCTCCCTAAGCCTCAGGAACCTTAGCCTCCAGAGCATATGGCTACGCTGACCTTGCGGTGACACCTTCCTGGGTCCCAGGAGTCTCGGCGTCCCGAGCGCTGGATGATGCTGGACCCCGGAGGTCTCCTCGGCAGCAATTGGCGGCGTGCACCCCCTGCTACCACAATTGGGGCACGCGCCGCAGGATCAAGTAGCAGGGGAGCCACGAGGTTGGGATTCTTGTGAGGCCCATCAAGACCCTCCGGGAGTAACCCCCACTCATCGAAGAGGGGCATCTGCTCCACGAAGGCCACGTTGTTCGAGCATTGGTAAAGGAGTCAGTGATTTACAGGAAGATCGGCGGGTTTGGAGTCGCCTATCAGAAGCTCAAGCACCTTGCTCGGGGTCTTGGGAGGCAGCGTCGGCTCCTAGAGCCTCATGGAGTCCTCGGCATCGGTGAAGGTCCACAGCGGACGAGAATGACACTGAAGTGGGGCGATGCGCCACCAGACGAATTCCTTCACCACCATAGGCGCTATCACCCCCAGCGTATGCAGCCTGTCCAGCCTCTTCCAGACGCGGGTAAGCCGACGGCCGACAAGCTTCACACGCCCCCAGCCGAAGCTAGGCTCCGCAAGCACCCGAGGGGTCAGAAGCAGGGGGCTGCACATCCCAGCGTCTACAAAGAGCCACTGCTTCCGGAACCCCTTTGTGTCTGGCAACAGCTCGAAGTCGATCCCCGAGCCGGCAGTCGCCGCAACAGCTTCGAAGGTCACGCACCCCAAGCGTTGGCGGGCGTCGACCAGACGGAGCAAGATGAAGTGGAGAAATAGGGCTGCGGAAGAGACATGCCGACCATGGCCTCGCAAAGGAAGGCGAAGACAGCAAGGAGGAGGATGGAGCGGGGATCCAGGTGTAGCAGGTGGATCTGGTAGTGCGAGATTATAGCGTTGAAGAAAGGAGAGAAAGGGGGAATCAAGCCTGCAAAGAGAGCGTGAAGATAGATGGGTATCTCGGTGGCACTCAAGTCATGCACAAGCCAAGACGCGAGCCGGGCGGCCGTCGGCTTCCACTTGTTGAAGTCGGCTGCAAGAGCAGGGATCACTACTAGGGAAAAGCCTAGCAGCAGTGTGGGTTTTGGGCCTATCAGTAGCGTGGGCAGGAGCGCTACTGATAAGGTGCTACAGCTAATGCTTAGCAATAGCGCGTCTGGACCCACGCTACTGCTAAATTGACTTAGTAGTAGCGCTTCTTCAGAACATCGCTACTAGTAATTAGTAGTAGCGCTTCTCCTCTCCCGCGCTACTACTATTATTTAGTATTTTATTTCTTTTCTATTTCATGTTGTATTCATACACCTTTACACAAGTTTTCATACAACAGGAATTTAGAGATTGTTTTTACATCATAATGAGTTATTACATCATGGGGTGAAAGAACCGTGGACTAGTTTCAAGTGGATGTCCATCCACTTGAAACTAATCCGCGGTTCTTTCACCCAATGATATAATAATATCATCATCATCATCATATCATTAACAACTTATCATCATAATACATCATTGTCATATAACACCTCCTCAAGATCATCGTTTTCATCATTGACATCACATAACACCTCCTCAAGATTATCATTGTCAACTCTAACACATTACCACATAATAAACATATTGTACCTCATAGGACCTATTACATTCGATTAAGACCTACTACATTTTCTAAGGTAAAATAGCAAAAAACAAGATAGCCCCTGACTCTCCATTATGGAGAATGGAGATTAGCCTGTCTCCAATTCTTGCCTTTTGCTAAATGTTACTTTCAAGAACCTCCTTGCGAATGTCCATTCATTTCTTCCATTCTTTGATGAACATGTGTTCACGGGTTTTAGAAATCCGATATGCACAGGTGAGCTCCGTAGATTTACCTGGCAGTATGTTCAGAACTGAGAGGCGACCATGCAGAGACATCAGATGAGGCACACAATCCATCGATAGTTTCTGTTGAAAAACATAATAATAACTTCGTAGTTAGCAATGATGTACTAGTTTTAGAAGTATGCAAAAGATGCACGGATGTCGTAATAGTAAAAAATCTTACCAGGGTATCTCCAGAGAAGTTATCGTGGTTCAACACATGCACTAGTGGCACGTATTCACCATAATTTGGAGGAGTTCGATAATAGTCATTGTAATTCTCAAGAAGAGTACAAATTGCGATCAGATGATTTTTCTCCTTATACGTTAATTCGGTGCCATCGGTGTAGTGGGTTTTATCTACCATTTTCCGCACAGTCTTTGAAGAATCAAAATAAGCTGTCAATGGAAATAAGCTATCAACTATTTTGAAATAAACAATATAAATTAGTTAATAACTATGTTTGAGAAACTCACATAGCGGTACAATCGGAAGCGTATCAACAAGGACCCAAATGTCCATATTGTCTTCCTCGATGTCAGGATCACCAAGATCCATGGTGACAATCATACCCTCATAAAAACCATACATTTTGCAAAGTGCTTCCCAATTTTGGCAACCAAAATGGGTTACGCTCTGAGCATTGCACAGATTTACTTGAAAATCCATATCATGATGGGTCCTTAGGTGTATTTTCTTTGTTTCGAAATTTTCGTGGTCTTCAAAACCCATCCTCTCCAAGACATAGCGTCTTTCATGGCATGGGATAAGCTAGTCGAATTGTAAAATATGAAAATTAGGCGTTGAAATAGTTGAAGTCATGCTTAATTACGAAAAAAACACTTGTCGTTGTTGCGTATCGTTTCACAATCGAAGGTCTCCTCGAGCTTAATGCTGAAGCGCCGATCTTCATCCAGCCGAACGAACCTGTCGCACATACCTCGATCGTCGTGGCATCACCTACACTCCCCCGGGAGATTGTCGTCGTCCGAGTACGACATTTCCTACAATCATAATTCAAAGATTAAACTTGTACATATTCTAGCACAAGTCATGCCAGAATTCAAAAAAAAATCCGGCATGACCTTTGCTAAAAAAGGACATATCGAGCGCCTGAAATTTGCCAGAACGGAAATTAATCAACACTCCGGCAAAACATAGGCCACTCGGAGATGTAAACTGGACATGAATGGCCACTTGGGCAATGACATATCCTATTTGAGCAACAACACAAGATATACAAGGATATTTGGCTGGTCTCACCTTGATGTCGGAGGGGGTCGGTGACTGGGACGACGGCGGGGATGTCGGAGGGGGTCGGTGACGGGGACGACAATGGTCACCTGAAACCATATAAGTTATCACTAGTACATCCCGAATAATTGCTTAAACTAAAAAATAACAACAAATATGACATGTTCAACTAGTTTTATTAATTCAACTAGTTCTTACTAAATATAAACTTACTATAAATAGAAAAAAAACTAGTTCTTTCTAAAAATAAAGTAGTTCAACTAGTTATATTAATTATGTTACTAAAAATACATTAGTTCTATTAATTCAACTAGTTCAACTAGTTTATTAATTTACTTACTAAACTAGTTCAACTACAACTAAAGTAGTTCAACTACCACTACTACTACTAAAAATCTAGTACTAACTAAGCAACATCTAGTACTAGCTATGAACCCTAAATTAACATCTACTACTACTAAATCTAGTACTAACTAGTGGCAGGGGGTGGGGGGCGACGGAGAGGTAGCTAGGG
>NC_041389.1:177131568-177227101 GCF_002162155.2 Triticum dicoccoides | reverse complement strand
TGTAGCGCGTTTGCCAAAACGCGCTACAGCTAATCTGAATAGCAGTATCGTTGTTTAGTATAGTGTGCTACTGCTATAACTAGCGGGGGGGGGGGGGCGAGGTCATGGCAACTATAGCAGTAGCGTTGTATGCGGTGGACACGCTACTGCTATTTTCCTGTCAGCAGCGCGTTTTGATAACACGCGCTGCTGCTAAATAGCAGTAGTGTGGTATTTTGAAGAGCGCTGCTGGTAAGATTCTGTGTATAGGCTTTTCCCTAGTAGTGGATGACCTTGTTCAGTCCCTCCCGATTGTTCACCGTTGACTGCTCAAGAGCCGGCTCCAAGGCCAACGGGGGTCTGGCCAGGGCGCACGACTTCCCCTTCTTCTTCGTCTGCTGTGGAGCCATGGCGGAAGCCAGGAAGGGGGAGCAGCGCTGACACCAGATCTGCGCAAGGGATTGCAAGCTTAGGAAGAGAAGGAACAAAGGCCAAGCGCGACAATCTACGGGGGCGAGCTGCACTGGCAACGGGCGGCCACTAGGGTTGGCAGATTTCAAGGCATCATGGGGAAGTGGAGATGCCCACATCTCGTCAATCGCCACGCGTCGTTCAAGGCCACAGGTGGTTAGGGGCCACGGTGCTCCGCACATGCCCTTTGGCTTCACCTAGAAGCGAAGTCCGAGCATGCCTTGGGCCCGGGGGCTACTTTCGGCGTTCTGGATACGGGGGAACCCAGACTCGCATTCCTATGGCCCACTGCGTGGCTCTTTCGATGGCCTGGTACGGCCGAGCTTCAGCATCAACAACTCAATACCCTCGCAAGGGGCCAGGCCTCGCGAGGCGAACAACGCCAAGACCTCCAAGGGGATCGGCCTGTTGGGGAACGTAGCAGAAATTCAAAATTTTCCTATGAGTCACCAAGATCTATCTATGGAGAAACTAGCAACGAGAGAGAAGGGGAGTGCATCTACATACCCTTGTAGATCGCTAAGTGGAAGCATTCAAGAGAACGGGCTTGAAGGAGTCGTACTCATCGTGATCCAAATCACCGGAGATCCTAGTGCCGAACGGACGGCACCTCCGCGTTCAACACACGTGCAGCCCGGTGACGTCTACCATGCCTTGATCCAGCAAGGAGAGAGGGAGAGGTTGAGGAAGACTCTGTCCAGCAGCAGCACAACGACATGGTGGTGATGGAGGAGCGTGGCAATCCAGGAGGGCTTCGCCAAGCACCGCGAGAGACAAGGAGAAAGAGAGGTAGGGCTGCGCCAGGGAGAGGTGAAAACTCTTGTGTATGGCAGCCCCAGAACCTCAAGTATATATAGGGGCGAGGGAGGGGGTGCGCCCCCTCTAGGGTTCCCACCCCAAGGGGTGCGGCAGCCCCAAACCCATCTAGGGTGGCGGCCAAAGGGGGGAGAGGGGGAAACTTGCCCCCCAAGTTGGAGGAGCCCCCTCCCCAAACCCTAGGCGCCTCGGGCCCTTGTGGGGGGGCGCACCAGCCCACCTGGGGCTGGTCCCCTCCCACACTTGGCCCTGCAGCCCTCTGGGGCCGATGGCCCCACTTGGTGGACCCCCGGGACCTTCCCGGTGGTCCCGGTACATTACCGATAACACCCGAAACCTTTCCGGTGACCAAAACAGGACTTCCCATATATAAATCTTTACCTCCGGAGCATTCCGGAACTCCTCGTGACGTCCGGGATCTCATCCGGGACTACAAACAACATTCGGTAACCACATATATCTATTCCCTATAACCCTAGCGTCATCGAACCTTAAGTGTGTAGACCCTACGGGTTCGGGAGACACGTAGACATGACCGAGACAACTCTCCGACCAATAGCCAACAGCGGGATCTGGATACCCATGTTGGCTCCCACATGTTCCACGATGATCACATCGGATGAACCACGATGTCAAGGATTCAATCAATCCCGTATTCAATTCCCTTTGTCTAGCGGTATAGTACTTGCCCGAGATTCGATTGCCGGTATCCCAATACCTTGTTCAATCTCGTTACTGGCAAGTCTCTTTACTCGTTCCATAACACATCATCTCGTGATCAACCCCTTGGTCACATTGTGCACATTATGATGATGTCCTACCGAGTGGGCCAAGAGATACCTCTCCATCACACGGAGTGACAAATCCCAGTCTCGATTCGTGCCAACCCAACAGACACTTTCGGAGATACCCGTAGTGCACCTTTATAGCCACCCAGTTACGTTGTGACGTTTGGTATACCCAAATCATTCCTACGGTATCCGGGAGTTGCACAATCTCATGGTCTAAGGAAATGATACTTGACATTAGAAAAGCTTTAGCATACGAACTACACGATCTTGGTGCTAGGCTTAGGATTGGGTCTTGTCCATCACATCATTCTCCTAATGATGTGATCCCGTTATCAACGACATCCAATGTCCATGGTCAGGAAACCGTAACCATCTATTGATCAACGAGCTAGTCAACTAGAGGCTTACTAGGGACATAGTGTTGTCTATGTATCCACACATGTATCTGTGTTTCCTATCAATACAATTATAGCATGGATAATAAACGATTATCATGAACAAGGAAATATAGTAATAATAACTAATTTATTATTTCCTCTAGGGCATATTTCCAACAGTCTCCCACTTGCACTAGAGTCAATAATCTAGTTCACATCGCCATGTGATTAACACTCATAGGTCACATCGCCATGTGACCAACATCCAAAGAGTTTACTAGTGTCACTAAACTAGTTCACATCATCATGTGATTAAGACTCAATGAGTTCTGTGGTTTGATCATGTTTTGCTTGTGAGAGAGGTTTTAGTCAACGGGTTTGCAACATTCAGATCCGTATGTACTTCGCAAATCTCTAGGTCATATTGTAAATGCTGCTTCCACACTCCACTTGGAGCTATTCCAAATGGTTGCTCCACTATACGTATCCGGTTTCTCTACTCAGAGCTATCCGGATAGGTGTTAAGCTTGCATCGACGCAACTCTTTACGTCGAACTCTTTATCACCTCCATAACCGAGAAACATATCCTTATTCCTCTAAGGATAATTTTTGACCACTATCTGGTGATCCACTCCTTGATCACCTTTGTACCCTCTTGCTAGACATGTGGCAATGCACACATCAGGTGCGGTACTTATCATAGCATACTGTAGAGCCTACGTCTAAAGCATAGGGGACGACCTTTGTCCTTTCTCTATCTTCTGCCGTGGTCGAGCTTTAAGTCATACCTTACAACTCAGGCAAGAACTCCTTCTTTGACTGATCCATCTTGAACACCTTCAAGATCTTGTCAAGGTATGTGCTCATTTAGAAAGTACCATTAAGCGGTTTTGATCTATCATTATAGATCTTGATGCTCAATGTTCAAGTAGCTTAATCCAGGTTTTCCATTGAAAAACACTTTTCAAATAACCCTATATGCTTTCCAGAAACTCTACATCATTTCTGATCAACAATATGTTAACAACATATACTCATCAGAAATTCTATAGTGCTCCCACTCATTTCTTTGGAAATACAAGTTTCTCATAAACTTTGTATAAACCCAAAATCTTTGATCATCTCATCAAAGCGCACATTCCAACTCCGAGATGCTTACTCCAGTCCTTAGAAGGATTGCTGGAGCTTTGCATACTTGTTAGCGTCTTTCAGGATTGTCAAAACCTTCTTGTTGTATCACATACAACCTTTCCTCAAGAAAATTGTCGAGGAAACAATGTTTTGACATCCTATCTGCAAGATTTCATAAATAATGCAGTAACTGCTAATCCAATTCCAACAGACTCTTAGCATTGCTACGAGTGAGAAAGCCTCACCGTAGTCAACTCCTTGAACTTGTGGAAAACTCTTTGCCACAAGTCGAGCTTCATAGGCGGTGACTGAGGGAGTCCTGGACTAGGGGGTGTCCGGACAGCCGGACTATCATCGTCAGCCGGACTCCAAGACTATGAAGATACAAGATTGAAGACTTCGTCCCGTGTCCGGATGGGACTTTCCTTGGCGTGGAAGGCAAGCTTGGCGATACGGATATGTAGATCTCCTACCATTGTAACCAACTTTGTGTAACCCTAGCCCTCTCCGGTGTCTATATAAGCTGGAGGGTTTTAGTCCGTAGGACACACAACCATTACAACAATCATACCATAGGCTAGCTTCTAGGGTTTAGCCTCCTTGATCTCGTGGTAGATCCACTCTTGTACTACCCATATCATCAATATCAATCAAGCAGGAGTAGGGTTTTACCTCCATCGAGAGGGCCCGAACCTAGGTAAAAACATCGTGTCCCTTGTCTCCTGTTACCATCCGCCTAGACGCACAGTTCGGGACCCCCTACCCGAGATCCACCGGTTTTGACACCGACAGTGACATTACCGTCCTCGTCCGTCTTCTTCTTAAAGATCCATTTATCTCAATGGCTTGCCGATCATTGGGCAAGTCCACCAAAGTCCATGCTTTGTTCTGATACATGGATCATATCTCGGATTTCATGGTTTCTAACCATTTGTCAGAATATGGGCCCACCATCGCTTCTCCATAGCTCGTAGGTTCATTGTTGTCTAGCAACATGACCTTCAAGACAGGATTGCTGTACCACTCTGAAGTAGTATGCATCCTTGTCACCCTACAAGGTACGGTAGTAACTTGATTCGAAACTTTATGATCACTATCATAAGCTTCTACTTCAATTGGTGCGGGTGCCACATGAACAACTTCCTGTGCCCTGCTACACACTAGTTGAAGTGATGGTTCAGTAACCTCATCAAGTCTCCACCATGCTCCCACTCAACTTTCTGAGACAAACTTTTCCTCGAGAAAGGACCCGATTCAAGAAACAATCCCTATTGCTTTCGGATCTGAATTAGGAGGTATACCCAAGTGTTTTGGGTGTCCTATGAAGATGCATTTTATCCGCTTTGGGTTCGAGCTTATCAACCTGAATTTTTTTCACATAAGCGTCGCAACCCCAAACTTTTAAGAAATGACAGCTTAGGTTTTTCCAAACCATAGTTCATACGGTGTCGTCTCAACAGAGTTATGTGGTGCCCTATTAAAGTGAGTGCGGTTGTCTCTAATGCCTAACTCATGAACGATAGTGGTAATTCGATAAGAGACATCATGGTACGCACCATATCCAATAGGGTGCAACTATGATGTTCGGACACACCATCACACTATGGTGTTCCACGCGGTATTAATTGTGAAACAATTTCCACAATGTCTTAATTGCATGCCAACTCTCGTAACTCAGATACTCATCTCTATGATCATATCATAGACATTTTATCCTCTTGTCACGATGATCTTCAACTTCACTCTGAAATTACTTGAACCATTCAATAATTCAGACTTGTGTTTCATCAAGTAAATATACTCAGTATCTACTCAAATCATCCGTGAAGTAAGAACATAACGATATCCACTGCATGCCTCAGCACTCATTGGACTGCACACATCAAAATGTATTACTTCCAACAAGTTACTTTCTTGTTCCATTTTACTGAAAACGAGGCTTTCAGTCATCTTACCCATTGTGTATGATTTGCATGTCTCAAGTGATTCAAAATCAAGTGAGTCCAAACGGTCCATTTGCATGGAGTTTCTTCATGCATATACATCAATAGACATGGTTCACATGTCTCAAACTTTTCAAAAACGAGTGAGTCCAAAGATCCATCAACATGGAGCTTCTTCATGCGTTTTATACCAATATGACTTACATGGCAGTGCCACAAGCAGGTGGTACTATCATTACTATCTTATATCTTTTGGCATGAACATGTGTATCACTATGACCGGGATTCAATAAACCATTCACTTTAGGTGCAAGACCATTGAAGGTATTATTCAAATAAACAGAGTAACTATTATTCTCCTTAAATTAATAACCGTGTTGCGATAAACATAATCCAATCATGTCTATGCTCAACGCAAACACCAAATAACAATTATTTAGGTTTAACACCAATCTCGATGGTAGAGGGAGCGTGCGATGCTTGATCACATCAACCTTGGAAACACTTCCAACACATATCGTCAGCTCACCTTTAGCTAGTCTCCGTTTATTCCGTAGCTTTTATTTCGAGTTACTAACACTTAGCAACCGAACTGGTATCTAATATCCTGGTGCTACTAGGAGTACTAGTAAAGTACGCATTAACATAATGTATATCCAATATACTTCTATCGACCTTGCCAGCCTTCTCATCTACCAAGTATCTAGGGTAATTCTGCTCCAGTGGCTGTTCCCCTTATTATAGAAGCACTTAGTCTCGGTTTTGGGTTCAACCTTGCCCTTTCCCTTCTTGAAACTAGTGGTTTCATAAACCATCAACAATTGATGCTCCTTCTTGATTTCTACTTTCGCGATGTCAAACATCACGAATATTTCAAGGATTATCATATCTATCCCTTTATAGTTGATCACGAAGCTCTTAGCAGCTTGGTGGCAATGACTTTGGAAAAACATCACTATCTCATCTGGAAGATTAACTCCCACTCGATTCAAGTGATTGTGGTACTCAGACAATCTGAGCACAAGCTCAATGATTGAGCTTTTCTCCCTTGGTTTGTAGGCTAAGAAACTCGTCGGAGGTCTTATACCTCTTGACGTGGGCACGAGCCTGAAATCCCAATTTCAGCCCTCGAAACATCTCATATGTTTCGCGACGTTTCAAAATCGTCTTCGGTGCCTCAACTCTAAACCGTTTAACATTACTGAAGTATCATGTAGTTATCAAAACGTGTGTGTCAGATGCTCGCAACATCCACAGACGACGTTCGAGGTTCAGCACACTGAGCGGTGCATTAAGGACATAAGCCTTCTTCGAAGCAACGAGGACAATCCTCAGTTTACGGACCTAGTCCGCATAATCGCTACTATCAACTTTCAACTGAATTTTCTCTAGGAACATATCTAAACAGTAGAACTAAAGCACGAGCTTATGACATAATTTGCAAAGATCTTTTGACTATGTTCAGGATAATTAAGTTAATCTTATGAACCCCCACTTAGATAGACATCCCTCTAGTCATCTAAGGGATTACATGATCCGAGTTAACTAGGCCGTGTCCGATCATCACGTGAGACGGACTAGTCAACGTCGGTGAACATCTTCATGTTGATCGTATCTTCTATATGACTCATGCTCGACCTTTCGGTCTTCCGTGTTCTGAGGCCATGTCTGTACATGCTAGGCTCATCAAGTCAACCTAACTGTATTGCGTGTGTAAATCTGGCTTACACCCGTTGTATTCGAACATTAGAATCTATCACACCCGATCATCACGTGGTGCTTCGAAACAACGAACCTTCACAACGGTGCACAGTTAGGGGGAACACTTTTCTTGAAATTATTTCGAGGGATCATCTTATTTAAGCTGCCGTCGTTCTAAGCAAATAAGATGTAAAACATGATAAACATCACATGCAATCAAATAGTGACATGATATGGCCAATATCATATTGCTCCTTTGATCTCCATCTTCGGGGCGCCATGATCATCTTCGTCACCAGCATGACACCATGATCTCCATCATCATGATCTCCATCATCATGATCTCTGTCATCATGATCTCCATCATCGTGTCTTCATGAAGTTGTCACGCCAACGACTACTTCTACTTCTATGGCTAACGCGTTTAGCAATAAAGTAAATTAATTTACATGGCGTTCTACAATGACACGCAGGTCAGACAAAAAATAAAGACAACTCCTATGGCTCCCGCCGGTTGTCATACTCATCGACATGCAAGTCGTGATTCCTATTACAAGAACATGATCATCTCATACATCACATATATCATTCATCACATCCTTTGGCCATATCACATCACAAAACACTTGCTGCAAAAACAAGTTAGACGTCCTCTAATTGTTGTTGCAAGTTTTTACGTGGCTTCTATAGGTAGCAAGAACGTTTCTTACCTACGTAAAACCACAACGTGATATGCCAATTTCTATTCCCTTCATAAGGACCCTTTTCATCGAATCCACTCCAACTAAAGTGGGAGAGACTGACACCCGCTAGCCACCTTATGCAACTAGTGCGTGTCAGTCGGTGGAACCTGTCCCACGTAAGCGTAAGTGTAAGGTCGGTCCGGGCCGCTTCATCCCACGATGCCGCTGAAGCAAGATAAGACTAGTAGTGGCAAGAAAATTGACAACATCTACGCCCACAACAAGTTTGTGTTCCACTTGTGAATAGTAACTACGCATAGACCTAGCTCATGATGCCACTGTTGGGGAACGTAGCACAAATTCAAAATTTTCCTACGAGTCACCAAGATCTATCTATGGAGAAACTAGCAATGAGAGATAAGGGGAGTGCATCTACATACCCTTGTAGATCGCTAAGCGGAAGCGTTCAAGAGAACGGGGCTGAAGGAGTCGTACTCATCGTGATCCAAATCACCGGAGATCCTAGTGCCGAACGGACGGCACCTCCGCGTTCAACACACGTGCAGCCCGGTGACATCTCCCATGCCTTGATCCAGCAAGGAGAGAGAGATGTTGAGGAAGACTCCGTCCAGCGGCAGCACAACGGCATGGTGGTGATGGAGGAACGTGGCAATCCAGCAGGGCTTCGCCAAGCACCGCGAGAGACAAGGAGAAAGAGAGGTAGGGCTGCGCCAGGGAGAGGTGAAAACTCTTGTGTATGGCAGCCCCAGAACCTCAAGTATATATAGGGGAGAGGGAGGGGGGTGCGCCCCCTCTAGGGTTCCCACCCCAAGGGGTGTGGAAGCCCCAAACCCATCTAGGGTGGCGGCCAAAGGTGGGAGAGGGGGAAACTTGCCCCCCAAGTTGGAGGAGCCCCCTCCCCAAACGCTAGGCGCCTTGGGCCGTTGTGGGGGGGCGCACCAATCCACCTGGGGCTGGTCCCCTCCCACACTTGGCCGATGCAGCCCTCTGGGGCCGGTGGCCCACTTGGTGGACCCCCGGGACCCTCCGGTGGTCCCGGTACATTACCGATAACACCCGAAACCTTTCCGGTGACCAAAACAGGACTTCCCATATATAAATCTTTACCTCCGGACCATTCCGGAACTCCTCGTGACGTCCGGGATCTCATCCGGGACTCCGAACAACATTCGGTAACCACGTATATCTATTCCTTATAACCCTAGCGTCATCGAACCGTAAGTGTGTAGACCCTACGGGTTCGGGAGACACGTAGACATGACCGAGACAACTCTCCGAATAATAGCCAACAACGGGATCTGGATACCCATGTTGGCTCCCACATGTTCCACGATGATTTCATCGGATGAACCACGATGTCGAGGATTCAATCAATCCCGTATTCAATTCCCTTTGACTAGCGGTATAGTACTTGCCCGAGATTCGATCGTCGGTATCCCAATACCTTGTTCAATCTCGTTACCGGCAAGTCTCTTTACTCGTTCCATAACACATCATCCCATGATCAACCCCTTGGTTACATTGTGCACATTATGATGATGTCCTACCGAGTGGGCCCAGAGATACCTCTCCATCACATGGAGTGACAAATCCCAGTCTCGATTCGTGCCAACCCAATAGACACTTTCGGAGATACCCGTAGTGCACCTTTATAGCCACCCAGTTACGTTGTGACATTTGGTACACCCAAAGCATTCTTACGGTATCCGGGAGTTGCACAATCTCATGGTCTAAGGAAATGATACTTGACATTAGAAAAGCTTTAGCATACGATCTACACGATCTTTGTGCTAGGCTTAGGATTGGGTCTTGTCCATCACATCATTCTCCTAATGATGTGATCCCGTTATCAACGACATCCAATGGTCAGGAAACCGTAACCATCTATTGATCAACGAGCTAGTCAACTAGAGGCTTACTAGGGACATAGTGTTGTCTATGTATCCACACATGTATCTGTGTTTCCTATCAATACAATTATAGCATGGATAATAAACGATTATCATGAACAAGGAAATATAGTAATAATAACTAATTTATTATTGCCTCTAGGGCATATTTCCAACATGGCCTCCTCAGGCTGGCCCCTGAGGGGCAGAGACTTCTATGCAAGGTGCACCTCGTGGGCTCAGCTGACGTGAGCCATGACGACCAAGGCCAGGCGGGCGCTAGCGGGCGTAGAGTACCAGTTCCCTCTTTGGTGCAAAGGAGGCAAGCAGCAGGCGCGGATTCTCGAGGAATCAGCCAAAGGTTTCCATTCTGGTGCAACAAGACCAAGACCGCCAGGTCGGCAGGACGGAGGTCATCACCGATCCCACCGCAACTTCACGACTTGAGGCATTTCGCGGGCGAAGACCGTTTTAGTCAAGATAGGATGTACTTCCTGTCCGCCTTCAAATCCGGCCGTTGTGGGATCCCTTCTCGCCAACATTTGGGAAGAGGACCAACGCCACTATAAATAGGACTTAGCCACCAACATAGTGGGGGATCAGACCCATTCTCACCTAGACACCTCACCAGCTCACTGGAGCCCAAGAGCACCTCAGCTGCTGGAGTAGGGTACATTCTCAGCCCCTCGAGGCAATCCACCAAAATGCTGGAGTAGGGTATTACACCGCAAGGTGCATCGAACCAGGATACACTACTGTGTCTCTCTATCCCTTTGAGCTCGACGCAGTAGGCTTAGAGGATCGTGAGTAGGCAGGGTGGGAAGTTTCAGATCTCTGCACGCACCCTAGAGTTCGAACCTACCAAGGGATAGCAGAACCCGAAATCCGACACAAAGCTTGCTTCCGAACCTTCTTCTTGACGGGTCTAGCATGTGGGTAGACAATGAAGTGGTGCTCGATTACCTCCCTAGGTACACCGGGGATATCAGATGGTTGCCAAGAAAACACATCGACATTCGTCGAGGGTGGCACTGATAGTAAAGGTACCATCAGCGCTAGACATCCCTGCCGGGACCTTTTTCACATGAGGTGTAACAGCTTTGGATCACTTGCTGTTGGAACTCTCCCATGAGTCGTCAACAGGTACACATACTCCGAAGAGGTACGCTTCCCGGATTCCTTGCTGGCATCCCTTCTTTCTTTTATTTTCCGTGCGGGAGCTGTGGCCGCCGCGGTCTCTGCCGCGACTGCGTTCCAGTACATCTTATCTACGCAAATGATTGCGTTCTTCTTGTCTAACAAAATGGAAATGACTCCCACTGGACCTGGCATCTTCAAAATGTTGTAGGCATAGCAGGATGCCGCCACAAACTTTGCTAGAGTTGGGCTTTCAAGGATTCCATTGTACGGCAGGGGGAGGTTGATCACATCAAACACAACCTTTTCTGTCCGGTAGTTCAACTACCCTCCAAATGCCACACGCAACATGATCTTTCCCTTAGGATGATTCCTTCCGGGGTTGATTCCTTGAAACATGCCTATAACCTTGAGTTCTTCCTCTGCTATCTGAAGTTTGCTGATAACTTTTGGGGAAATCAGGCTCAACCCGGTCCCGCCGTCAACCAACATCTTTGTGACTTTGAGGTTGTGAATTGTAGGTGATACCAACAACGGCAAGCACCCTACCGCAGTGGTGCGGTCGGGGTGGTACTCTTTGTTGAAAATGATGGGCATGCGTGACCACTTGAGTGGCTTCTGAGACTCTGCCTCTGGCTCCACGACATTGACCTCACGCGCCCGCCATTTAAGTTGGCGGTGAGAGGAGTGCAGATATCCTCCCCCGTGTATGCACAGGGTGTCAGTTGCCTCTTGGAATTCCTGCTCCTTGGTCTCCTCCTCATCCCTTCCATCACTTTCCTCATTGCAATCCTCTTTCTCTTGGCCCCTGGAGGATTTTCCTTGGTTCCGAAGAGCCTTGTCGGGGCGATTTGCTTCACTGTCGCGGCCCTTCGCACCAGTGCCGTTATGACCTTAATCCTTATCATGCTTCTCATATTAATTCCTCTGCCTCTTGATGAGTTGCTCAACATAATGACACTCCTGGAGATCGTGACCCTTGGTCCAATGAATCTTACAGTATGGCCCATCACCTTTCCCAGCTTTCTCGGTAGCCGCAGCCTCCCGACAGTCAGTGCACCCGGCAACTTCCTTGCTGGAGGCCTCGGCCTTATCGTTCTTGCCAGTACTAGGTGCGCTTGATCCCTCAACGGTCAACACTCCCTTGTCCTTGCGCTTCTTGTTGCACTTCTCATTCTTCTTATTCTGGCTGGTGGTCTTGTCGTCATCTTCTGAATCGATGTCGACGCAATCTTCCTCTCTAGGGAGTTTCCTCCCATCCTCCACCCGAGCACAACTGTCCACCAAGGTGTAAAGCTCCTTCACAGTCTTGGGCAGCCAAACGTTCATCTTGGAACGTATTCTGCAGTTGCGCATATTGGATTGGAAGGCAGCTATCACAACTGCCGGGTGGATATCTGGGATATTTCTGTGGGCTCTGTTGAATCTTTGCAAGTACTTCCATAGTCTCTCCCCTTCCTTCTACTAGAGAAGCTGCAAGTTGCTGGGCCACCCTAGTTCTTGATGGCCGCCTGTGAAGGCGCCAATGTACTCATGGCACAGATCAGCCCAGGTGGAAATGGAGTTCTCCGTCAAGTGCATCAACCAAGATCTCACATTTGACTTTAGAGCCAAAGGGAAGTAATTAGCGAATATCCTTCTAATCTCTTCCCCCGGCAGCCTGAACAGCGATTGTGTAGATGCTCAGGAACTCTGCCGGGTTCAGTCTTCCATCATACTTCTCTGGAATCTCTGGCTTGAACATGCAAGCAGACATCCAACGGACTAGCCAGAACTCGCGAGTGAAGGCAGGGCACCCGACCTTGAAAGGCAGGCACCCGCTACCCTCGAGTGCGGGCTCGTCGATGCCGGGGCCATCGCACTCATTGGTCCAACGGTGGTAGTCATAGCGTCGCTCGATGACGACGCGCGTGCGTTCCCTCTGTCTGTCCTCTAGGGATCGTTGTTGGACTTGACGTGCTCGAGGGTCAGAAGAGGCCATTGAGACGTTGTTGGGTTCTTGATTTCGTGGCTCCCGCGCTGACTACCATGGTAGGGACTGCATCGTGAGGGTGGCCCCTTCTGCACGGCCAGGAGCACGACCCGCCATCATTGTCTGGGGAGGCCGTGGCGAGCCAGCTCCTTGTGAGCCCCCGACCTCGGCAAAACCATTCAAGCTCTAAAATGTGGCTCTCCACTCATCCATCTGATCAGCCGCCGGCAGAAATCTCAACAGCAGCTGGGCCCGCAGCATTGCCTCCAAAGCGGTGCTTGGCATTGGTGACGATGATGTAGACCGCAGCATCGCCTGGCTCCTAACGGTGTCGGCGGCGACCGCCTCGCGCCCCCGTGATTGCGAACTAGTTGCTTGGAAGGCATGGTCACGCAGTGGAGGTGCCTGAGGGCCAGCGGCTCCGTTGGGCACGGTGGTTGGGTCAGCCCGCTCTGTGGGAGGTGCGCGCCCTGTGGTCGCTCCCGTTGCAGGGGTGGCCAGAGGATGGCGATTCGCCCCAGACCGGATGCCACCACTGCGGTTGTGCCCTTCAGCGGGATGGAGAGGTACAGACGGAATAACCCCTTCGTCCGTACCTTGTGGAGCATGACCATTGGGATGTTGCTGGTGCTGCTCTTCTCTGGTGCCTCCTGCTCCTACTTCGGCCGCGGGGGAGGTGGTGACAACGCCGCCTGTGCCGACGGCGTCCCCAGCAGTGCCCACGTCCTTGTTCGCCCACACGTTCCCCGTGATGTCAGCGGCTGTCGGTGTTCTGGGTACGGGGGTCCCCAAACTTGCCTGCCTGCGGCCTGCGGCGTGGCTCGGCAGTGGCCCAGTACGGCCCGTCTTCATTAACCCAAGTTCAAGACCCTCGCGAGGGAACAAGCATCGCGGGCCGGACGACAACGAGGCCTCCCCAGGGGCGGCCTCACCAGGCATGCTCGCGAGTAGGCGGAGAGATCAAGGCAAGGAGTACCTCGCGAGGTGCTCATGACGCAAGCCATGACGATCAAGACCAGGCGGGCGCCAGCCTGCGCATTGTCCTCGTTTCCTCTTTGGTGCAAAGGGGGCAAGCGCAAGCGTGGAGTACCGGGGCATCAAGCAAAGGTTTCCATATCGGTGCAACGAGACCAAGACCAGCAGAGTGGCAGGACGGAGATCACCGTGGAGCCCAAGACGGCGTCAGCGCTAGTGCCTTCGGCAGTCGAAGACCAACTTTAGTCAGGATAGCTTGTACTAGTTGTCCTCCTTTAAAATGGCCGTTGTTGGTTCCCTTCCCGCTCAATATTTGGGAAGGGGACCAGGGCCTCTATAAATAGAGATAGCCACCACAGTAGAAGGGGGGAGAGCTCACCCAGAGCTAAGAGAGAGCATCGAATCCTTCCCTGGTAGAACACCGCAGCAGCTCAAGAACACCCCTTGCGAGGCTGTTCTTCCTCTATAATGTTCATCATCATCCCAGAGGCAATCCACCACATCACACACCGGATTAGGGTATTACACCACAACGGTGGCCCAAACCAGTATAAACCTCGTGTCCCTTGTGTTGTTCATCGTGTTAGCTTATAATCGCGGCGAGGTTTTGGGGCCTGAATCGGTAGGGAGAAGATCTTCATGCGCACCCAGAGTTCGAACCTTAAGAGTTTTGCTGGAACCCGAAATCCGAAATTTGGCGCGCCAGGTAGGTGTGCACCAGAGCTCTCCCTTTTGCTGGCCCGCTCTCCACCAACACCGCGCTTCGCCCTCTTGGCGGACAATGCGACGCCAGCGCTGGGGCCAGGGGGCTCCAAGCCTTGGCCCCCTGTCTTGCGACAGGTGCAGTGGCCGCACAAGTACAAGCCAGAGATGCCGCCGCGCTACAACGGCATGACGGACTCGCTAGTTTTCCTGCTGGCATACGAGGAGGCCGTCCTCAAGGCCGGGGTTGACGACAAGGTCATGGCCAGCTGGTTTCTCATGGCCCTCACCAGCGTCCCGCGCGTGTGGCTGATCCACCTGCCAACGGCTTCTGTGGACTCCTGGGAAGAGCTGTGCAACCTCTTCCTCACCCACTACGCTGCACCGGCGCCCCCAGTCGTCGCAGCTCTCCTAGGCGGCTCACAGGCGCCACCCTCGGGCCACCACGTCAAGCCGTTCATCCGCCAGATTGGCGCCGCCCTCACACGGTGCTGCCCTCATCCGGGTTGGGAGGCACCCAAGGCCGACCCATCAACGGCGTTGTCGGCCTCAACGTGCTTTCAGTGGAGGCCTTCAGCCTCCTCCATGTACCGCTGGAACGACTCCAACCCAGCAAGCCTTTCTCGAGTGTAGGAGGCGGTTCCTCCGGCTCCCTTGGGCAGATCCGCCTTCCGTTGACCTTCGGCACCCAGGACAACTTCCGCATGGAGCTGGTCAACTTCGACATCGCCCACATTGGCCTCCCGTACAACGCCATCCTCAGCTACCCCGCCTTGGCCCAATTCATGGCAGCGACCCATCCGGCCTACAACCTCATGAAGATGCCCGGGAGCAGCGACATCCTCACCACAGACGCAGCAGCGCAGCCTGCCAGCACTGACACCTCCAAGGCCAAGGGGGCTGCGCCAACCAAGAAGAAGCAGATGTTCACCCAGGACAAGGTGAAGACCAAGCAGGTACCTGTTGATGAGGATGGATCCTCCGGCGCCACCTTCACCATAGGTGCCAATCTCGACCCCGACCAGGAGGAAGCGCTCGTGAAATTCTTGCACTCAAACAAGGAGGTGTTCGCGTGGGAACCCAAACAGTTAGCAGGGGTCCCAAGGCAGGTGATTGAGCATCACCTGAATGTGTGCCCTAATGTACGCCCCGTGAAGCAGAAAGCAAGGCGGCAGTCCCTGAGAAGCAGGCCTTCATCGTCCAAGAAACCCGCAAGCTGGAGGCGGCAGGTGTTATTCACGAGGTTCGTTACACGAATGGCTGGCGAACCTTGTTGTTGTGCCAAAAAAGGGAGGAAAGGAGCACATGTGTGTCGACTTCACCAACCTCAACAAGGCTTTCCCTCAAGATCCGTTCCCACTCCCTCGCATCGACCAAATTGTCGACTGCAGCGCTAAGTGCGACCTGCTGTGGTTCCTGGACGCATTTTCGGGCTATCATAAAATCAAGATGGCGTTAGAAGACATGGAGAAGACGTCCTTCCTAAGCCCATGCAGGGTGTACTGCTACACCTGCAGGCCATTCGGGTTGCACAACGCGGGCGCAACCTTCCATCGACTGATGCACATTGCCTTGGGCGGGCAGCTCGGGAGAAACGCGGAGGCCTACGTCAATGACATTGTGGTGAAGTCTCGGGAGGCGAAGAACTTGATCCAGGACCTGGATGAAACCTTCGCGAGCCTCCGTGAAGTGGACCTGCAAGTCAACCCGGATAAATGCGTGTTTGGCGTTCCTGCTGGCAAGCTTCTGGGCTTCCTCGTGTCCCACAGAGGAATCAAGGCCAACCCAGAGAAGGTCAAGGCAACTGAAGACATGAGTCCGCCGCAAACCCTCAGAGAAATGCAGAAGCTCGCTGGGCATGTAACCGCGTTAGGATGCTTCATCTCCAAGCTGGGGGAGCGCGCCTTGCCTTTCTTCAAGCTAAAGAAGAAGGGCACATTCGAATGGACACAAGAGGCTGACAAAGCGTTTAAAGACCTCAAGAAGTACCTAACCAGCCCTCCATTGATGGTGACATCGCGCCTGAGGGAGTCATGGATTAGGGGGTGTCTGGATGGCCGGACTATCACCGTTGGCTGGACTCCTAGACTATGAAGATACAAGATTGAAGACTCCGTCCCGTGTCCGGATGGGACTTTCCTTGGCGTGGAAGGCAAGCTTGGCGATACGGATATGTGGATCTCCTACCATTGTAACCGACTCTATGTAACCCTAACCCTCTTCGATGTCTATATAAACCGGAGGGTTTTAGTCCATAGGACGAACAACAATCATACCATAGGCTAGCTTCTAGGGTTTAGCCTCTTTGATCTCGTGGTAGATCTACTCTTGTACTACCCATATCATCAATATTAATCAAGAAGGAGTAGGGTTTTACCTCCACCGAGATGGCCCGAACCTGGGTAAAAACATCGTGTCCCTTGTCTCCTGTTACCATCTGCCTAGACGCACAATTCGGGACCCCCTACCCGAGATCCGTCGGTTTTGACACCGACATTGGTGCTTTCATTGAGAGTTCCTCTGTGTCGTCACCTTTAGGACCGATGGCTCCTTCGATCATCAACAACGACGCGGTCCAGGGTGAGACTTTTCTCCCCGGACAGATGGCATTGCGCTGTGGGCCAACTCGCTTGGCCATCTGGAGCAGATTGAAAGCTACGCCCCTGGCCATCAGGTTAGATTTGGAAGTTTGGACTATACGGCTGACGTCCGTGGAGACTTGATCTTCGATGGGTTCGAGCCACAGTCAAGCGCGCCACACTATCACGATGGGCATGATCTAGCTCTGCTGCCGGACAGTGCCCTGGAGGCCACACAAGTGTCTGCTCCGACCCCTAGCTCGGAGCCGACTTCGACGGTCGAGGATGAGTGGCTGGACACAAGTGTCTGCTATGATCTCTACGACGATAGAGCCGAATACCAACCCTGTCCTTTGTGAAGCTCGTGACTCCAAGGCGCCGGACTCCTCTCCGGACTCCGAACCTTCCGTGCCCCTGCCAATTGAATCCGATTGGGTGCCGAGTTCACCGCTGCGGACATCTTTCAGTACTCGCCCTTTGGCGACATCTTGAATTCACTAAAGTCTCTCTCTTTATCAGGAGAGCCCTGGCCGGACTATGGTTATGTAGGTTGGGATGCGGACGACGAAGAAATTCAATGCCCACCCACCACCCACTTTGTAGCCACTATTGATGATTTAACTGACATGCTCGACTTCGACTCCGAAGACATCGACGGTATGGACGACGATGTAGGAGACAACCAAGAACTAGCGCCTACAGGGCACTGGAAGGCCACCTCGTCATACGACATATACATGGTGGACATCCCAAAGGATGGGAATGGCGATGGAACAACGGAGGATGACCCCTCCAAGAAACAGCCTAAGCGTCGGCGTCAGCGGCGCCGCTCTAAATCCCGCCACAGCAAAAATGGAGATTCCGGCACCGGAGACAATAACACCCGGACAGTGCCAAAGGATGGAGTGTGGAGAAGCCAGCCCTCATGAGAGAGCGGCTGTAACGCCCCGGATACAACTTTCCATATTCGTCACTCCAACTGCTGCCTTTTTCGGAGATGCGATATAATATTTCCTTCGTGGTTGGGTTTTGTCTTTTATTTTGCATTTTGTTCATGTCATGCATTTCATCTCATAGCATCATGCGCATTGCATCAGCATTGTTTTCTTAAACTTGCATCCATTGTAAGTTCCCGCTTCTCCCTCGCCTCCGATGACGTTTCTCAGACCAACCATTCTTTTGTTGTCTGACCGTTTGGCCCTTTCTGCACAGTGCACTGACCCCCTCGTGTGCGTGTCCGAAACTTAACCGAACCCGAACCGGTCTGTCGTCACCGTTGGGTCCGGATCATCCCCCAACATCCCCAAAACATTTTCTTCATTGGACTCCGTAGCCTATTTTTTCCGTCCGTCCGATTACGATCGGAGGGACCTAATACCCCTAAACCAAAACCCACTTGCTATATATATAGGTCCAACCCTAGGATCTAGGGATCCTGTCCCATCCTTCCCACTCCGCCGCCGCCACTCTTCTTGTCTCTTCCTCATCGGGATCCTCCCTGATCCAAAATCCTCCCTCTTTTTCAAACACCTGGCCAAATCCCCGTGCTCCTCCACCTCGCCTCATCCCCGCCATTCGTCGTCGCCAGAACCAGCTCGCCGGAGCAGAGCTCCTCCGCCGCCGCCCCTTCCCGTTCCCGAACGGATCCGGCTACCCTTGCCCCCGAGCTTCCCAAGCCCGCAGCCGAGCGTCTCCCGCTCCCTCCGCGCTCCAAATTGAGGAGAGCTCGATCAAGAGCCCCCTGCATCAACCTTCACCCCCTCATCTTCCTCTGTTGTCGGTGCACCAGCCGCTCCGACCCGCAGGTCCTCCTCAGTGCGTTTCCTCTCTGTTTCTCGTTACCTCCTGCTGCTGCCGCTAACCGCGTCATCGTCGTGTTTCTCCTGCAAGAGTCGTGCCACCAGCCAAAGAACGATGCCGGCCTCCTCAGCTCTCTTCGCTGCCTCCGATTCAAGTTCCCGGAGCCACCGCCACCTCGCCGCACCACTCCTCTGTTTCGTTCGAGCAGAGGAGCTCGAACCGCTCGCCCGCGTTGATCGCCCGCTCGCCCGCGCCGTGGACGCGTCGTCCTGCTGCGTGGTCCACCTGCTCCTCCGCGGACCCAGCAATCGCGCCAAGTCCGCCGCCGTTCCCGAGTCCCCTGCTGCCATGGACGCCAAGCCGACCTTCTTCGAGCCCTGCTTCCCCTGTAGGCGGCCCTGTTCGTCTCCAGCCGCGCGCCTGCATCGATGGGGTCAGCGCCCCGAGCGCGTTGACTACGCCCTGCCTCGTCCCGAAGACGTTGGATTCGTCAAGTACCTCTCCGAAACAAACGTGTACAACTACTTCCCACGACGACCCGTGAACGACTACTTCCTCTACATCGTACCGAATCCGAACCGCTCCAAAAATACACGCTTCAAAGGTATAACCCCGAGACGACCACCCGTGAACGAATGCATGAGTGTTGTATGAGATGCTCGTGTTTTCACCGTATCCGAATTGTCACTCGTTTTCCATGCCACTAACCCGTGGGAACCCGGTAGTCGGGAGCACCCCACCATCTCTAGCATGTTGCGCACATCCAGACGCCTCCTTTTGAACCAGTATCTCCATGAGCTGCTGGAACCGATATGTTGTCGTGGCATCATTTTCGGATATGTTGCCGTGACACCCTTTCTTTCCGCCCCGGTGACAAATGCCTCGTATCTTGCTCATGTCAATGTTTCCATAAAATTGCTTAAAACATGCGTATGTCATCCGCATCATGATAACAACAATTAAAATGTTTAAAATTGTTGTTGCATTAAATTGCTAAATGTCACATGGGGATTTTTCGGAATTGTTGTTTGTTGTTCCGACCTCATTTAAACTTGCCTAAATAGTTAGTTTACTTATGTTTCACCCCTTTCCATGTTTATAACAACATGTAATATTGTTGTGTTCCTAAACGAGAGAGAACTAAATAATTGATGTGGTGTTTTGTCAATATGCAACTCGTTGCGTATTGAGCTCCACTTAACTTGTAGTATTGTTTGTTGCACTTTGCCATGCCACTTAACTTGTAGTATTGTTTGTTGCACTTTGCCATGCCATGCCTCATTAAACCGGACATGCATCATACTTGATTGTGCATCATGCCATATTTATGCTTGTGCATTTACCATGTTGTTTGTTTCTTTCTGGTGTTGCTTCTTAGTCCCGGTAATGTTGCCATTGTGAGGATTCGTCTGACTACTCCCGTTCGTCTTCATCATGGACTCGTTCTTCTTCCTAGCGGGATTTCAGGCAAGATGACCGCTAACCTGGATCTCACTACTATCATTGCTATGCTAGTTGCTTCGTTCTATCGCTTTGTTGCGCTTCCTATCCCTTGTTCTTCAAGCCTCCCCAAATTGCCATGAACCTCTAACCTTTGACACCCTTCCTAGCAAACCGTTGTTTGGCTATGTTACCGCTTTGCTCAGCCCCTCTTATAGCGTTGTTAGTTGCAGGTGAAGTTGAAGATTGCCTCATGATGGACAGGGTTATGTTGGGATATCACAATATCTCTTATTTTATTAATGCATCTATATATTTGGTAAAGGGTGGAAGGCTCGGCCTTATGCCTGGTGTTTTGCTCCACTCTTGCCGCCCTAGTTTCCGTTATACCGGTGTTATGTTCCCGGATTTTGCATTCCTTACGCGGTCGGGTGATTTATGGGACCCCCTTGACAGTTCGCTTTGAATAAAACTCCTCTAGGAAGGCCCAACCTTGGTTTTACAATTTCCCTCACCTAGCCCTTTTTCCCTTGGGTTTCCGGAGCCCGAGGTTCATCTTTATTTTAGCCCCCCCGGGCCAGTGCTCCTTTGAGTGTTGGTCCGAAATGGGCAGACTGCGGGGCCACTGAGGGAGTCCTGGACTAGGGGGTGTCCGGACAGCCGGACTATCATCGTCAGCCGGACTCCAAGACTATGAATATACAAGATTGAAGACTTCGTCCCGTGTCCGGATGGGACTTTCCTTGGCGTGGAAGGCAAGGTTGGAGATACGGATATGTGGATCTCCTACCATTGTAACCGACCCTGTGTAACCCTAGCCCTCTCTGGTGTCTATATAAACCGGAGGGTTTTAGTCCGTAGGACACACAACCTTTACAACAATCATACCATAGGCTAGCTTCTAGGGTTTAGTCTCCTTGATCACGTGGTAGATCCACTCTTGTACTACCCATATCATCAATATCAATCAAGCAGGAGTAGGGTTTTACCTCCATCGAGAGGGCCCGAACCTGGGTAAAAACATCGTGTCCCCTCTCTCCTGTTACCATCTGCCTAGATGCACAGTTCGGGACCCCCTACCCGAGATCCGCCGGTTTTGACACCGACATTGGTGCTTTCATTGAGAGTTCCTCTGTGCCGTCACCGATAGGAAGGATGCCTCTTCCCGTCTTCAAAGACGGTATCTTCACCAAACGAGCCTTGGCCGCCGGCCAAACTATCCGGCTGGGTGGTTTTCTCATGACCGCCTGTTCGGCCACCGCTTCGACGATGACCTCTCGGGTCATCAAAAGCAATCTTCACGTCAACTCGGAATTCACTGAGCAGTTGGATCCAATAGAGCTCTCATCCGTAAACGAACTCTTGGATCGCATCTTCGCCCTGGGAGTCGCTACAGACTACAATCAGATTGGGCTTAAAACCGATCTGAGAGAGATTAACTCTCCCCAGGTTACCCACCATGTTGCGGTGGTAGAGGAACAACGCGGCGACTCTTCTCCTATATGGAAAACTAGTCATGTCCGGGCTTCCGAACCCTCCATGCCGGATTCCCGCGGGGGGACGGACTTCGATCAAGCACTGAACCTAAAGTCAGGCATTGGATCGGACTCGTTGGACAACGTTCAACAACCCAAGCTTCCAAATTCGGAAACTTCTCGGCCCTTGAGCCTCGAGATGGGTAGGATTCCGGAATTAATTCCACCCACCCACCCAGACATATGCGATCTATCTCAAATCCGGCAAGAGCCCGCTAAAACAGTACATCATTACTAGGCCAGATTCCTCCTGGTTATGGACATGATAAAGGACTGCCGTGAGGAAAACGCAATTTCAATTTTCTGCAATAGTTGCACGGACAAGGGAATTTTGAACGTCGTCAGTCATCGCGAAATTACACGCTTCACCGATCTGGCGTCCATAGTACGAAAGTACTATGCGATGGAGAGTTTCCGGAATACAATCTGGCCCCGAATACAACCCTAGTCCGAAGTAAAAGGGTGCATCGCACTCAGGCAACAGGTACAAAAACCAAAAAGCAAAAACCCAATAAAGGGCACGGAACCGTACTGGAAGGTTGGCTCAACGGACCCTGTAAAATTCACAATACAGAAGGCGCCACTCCAACACATAGCCTTCAAGCATGTTGGATATTGCGGCAGGTGGCAAAAGTGGTGAAGAGCTTCTAGCCCCGGAGAGCCACACCAATAATACCAATACGGTGTCAACAGTCTTCGAGACTTTCGCATCGAATAATATGCGGAAACGAACAATCCGCAGCCTCGCCGAAGTCTACCAAGTAGCAACAACAAATCCATGGAGCGACACGACCATCACCTTCAACACTAGCGACGAACCTAAGTTCAGAACAACCCGAGCACCAGCCGCATTGGTCCTCAGTCCAATAGTGGATGGCTTTCATCTTACAAAGGTACTCATGGATGGCGGCAGCGGACTAAAGCTCATCTACGAGGAAACTCTTCAAAAAATGGAAATAGACTGGAGCCGCATTGAGTGAAGCAGCACAACCTTTAGAGGAATAATCCCTAGTCGGGAAGCGCGCTGCACAGGAAAAATCACACTTGATGTGGTGTTCGGCTCGCCGGACAATTATAGGTCCCAAGAGGTAACATTCCAAGTGGCCCCGTTCAGCAGCGGATATCACGCTATATTAGGACGAGAGGCATTCACAATTTTTCAAGCAATACCCCACTACGGGTACATGAAGCTTAAGATGAATGGGCCCGGCGGAATAATCACTCTCGTTAGTGATCCGGACATAGCACTCCGCGCCGAAAACAAGACAGCCGCAATGCCCTAGAGGCACTATCTGAAGCCCTAGCGGCGGAGGAACTTAATGCGCTGCACTCTACGGTGAATAGGGACGATGTGACACTTCATAAGAGACCCAAGTCCACCTCTTTGAAACGAGCGGATGAAATAGTCAAATTCCAGGTCCATCCAATGGACCCAACAAAGACGGCCTCCATCGGGGCACAGTTGAACCCTGATGTAGATGCCGCACTGCGAGAATTCCTTCGGGAAAATTGGGACATCTTTGCCTGGCACCCTTCAGATATGCCAGGAATCCCACGCAGATTGGCAGAACACAGCCTAAACATCCTAAAAGGATTCAAGCCAGTCAAACAGGCTCTTCGGCGATTTTCTGAACCCAAAAGACAGGTAATAGGAGAAGAGCTAGCCAAATTACTGGAGGCCGGATTCATCAGAGACATCAAACATCCAGACTGGCTAGCAAACCTGGTAATGGTACCAAAGAAGGACAAATCCTGGCGCCTATGCGTCGATTTTAAAGACCTCAACAAGGTATGCCCACAGGATCCCTTCCCCCTTCCCCGCATCGACCAAATAATCGATGCTACTGCAGGGCACGACTCATTGTGCTTCCTCGACGCATACTCCGGCTACCATCAAATCAAAATGGCGGAAGAAGACCAAGCCGCAACGGCATTCATTACTCCATATGGACCATTCTGCTTTAACACGATGCCCTTCGGACTAAAAAACGCCGGCGCAACATATCAGCGCATGATTCAGACATGTCTGGCTACCTAGATCGGCAAAACAGTAGAGGCATACGTAGATGACGTAGTCGTCAAAACCAGACACGTCGAAACTCTAGTAGACGATTTGAGGCTCACATTCGACAACCTCCGAGCATATGACATTAAGCTAAATCCGGAAAAATGCGTTTTCGACGTACCAGCAGGAAAGCTCCTGGGCTTCATTGTATCCGGTAGAGGAATTAAAGCAAACCCAGCCAAGATCCGAGCTCTGTCACAGCTGGATATTCCAAAAGACCTCAAACAAATACAAAAATTGACTGGATGCGTGGCGGCTCTAAGCCGCTTTATCTCCCGTCTGGGAGAAAAGGCATTGCCCCTCTATCGCCTCCTCAGGCGCACCGAACACTTCGAGTGGACGGATGCTGCCACTGCCGGACTCGAGGAAATAAAAGCCTTATTGGCAACAAATCCGGTCCTGGCCGCGCCTAACCTGGGCGAACCAATGTTGTTATACATCGCGGCAACACATCAAGTCGTAAGCGCGGTACTCGTCGTCGAACGAGAAACAGAAGGGCATAAATTCCCTCTTCAAAAACCAGTGTACTACGTATCCACTGTCTTAACTCCCTGCAAGTCCCGTTACCCGCACTATCAAAAGATAGCGTACGCAGTGTTCATGGCATCCCGGAAGCTCCGACACTACTTTCAAGAGTGTTCGGTAACAGTGGCCTCCGAAGTGCCCCTCAACGACATCATAAACAACCGCGACGCAACGGGCAGGATTGCAAAATGGGCCATTGAGCTCTTACCATTCGATATAACTTACAAACCTCGGCGAGCCATAAAGTCACAAGTCTTGGCTGACTTTGTCGCTGAATGGACTGAAGCCGAACTCCCTAAAGAGTACGGCGCATACTCCAATTGCACTATGCATTTCGACGGCTCCAAAATGTTGGCCGGCTTGGGGGCTGGCGTTGTATTGACGTCCCCAACCGCGGATACAGTCCAATACGTACTTCAGACAATGTACACGGACTCCAACAATGCAGCCGAATATGAGGACCTCCTACATGGCCTCCGAATGGCAATCTCCATGGCATTCAACGCCTAGAGGTGCGCGGGGATTCAAACCTCGCAATATCCCAAGTAAATGGAGACTTTGACGCCAAGGATCCGAAGATGGCAGCATATCGTAACGCTATCCTAAAAATGTCAGCTCGGTTCGAAGGACTTGAATTCCACCACGTAGCCCGGGATAATAACCAGGCAGCCAACATATTGGCACGCATCGGTGCGAAACGCGACGCTGTCCCTCCAAACATCTTCCTGGAACGGCTCTTTAAGCCATCCGTACTATGGGAAGAGGAGTCCGGAAATAACAACCCGGAAGCAGCCGCACCACCCAACGCAGAACAATCTGACATAATCGGCAACCCAGCCGATGAAATAATGCCTTCAGCCCACGAAATAATGGTAGTAATTGCCCCGTGGACAGAACCATTCCTAGCCTACCTGATTAGGCAGGAGCTTCCCAAAGACCAAAACGAGGCTCGCTGCATAGTCGGCGGTCTAAAGCCTACAAGGTCCATGAAGGGGAACTTTACAAGAAAAGCACAACCGGAGTCCTTCAAAGGTGTATCTCCGAAGAGGAAGGGCAAAACCTTCTGGCTGAAATTCATGCCGGACTAGGCGGACACCACGCCGCAGCCCGGGCCCTGGTAGGCAAGGCATTCCGTACAGGATTTTATTGGCCGACGGCCCGGGCAGATGCTCAGGACTTAGTCCAAAGATGCGTCGGTTGTCAGCTCTTTGCTAATCAGAGCCATATGCCACCCACCGCCCTCAAAACTATACCCATTACCTGGCCGTTCGCGGTCTGGGGGCTTGACATGGTTGGACCCCTTAAAGGGGGAACCCACAAGCAAAGTTACCTATTCGTCATGGTGGACAAATTCACCAAATGGATAGAGGCCAAGCCAGTTAAAATGGCAGAGTCCGGACCAGTGATAGACTTCATATCCGGGGTAGTACACCGTTATGGTGTCCCCCATAGCATCATTACCGATAATGGCACAAACTTCACGACCGACGAGGTTAAATTGTGGTGCCAAAATATGGGCATTAAGCTCGATTACGCTTCAGTCTATCATCCTCAAACCAACGGTCAAGTGGAACGAGCAAATGGTCTAATAATGAGCGGCATCAAACCTAGACTAGTGCGGTCCCTTACGAAATCTGACACGCACTGGGTAGAGGAGCTCGACTCCGTACTCTGGGGGCTGCGGACAATGCCCAACCGTACTACCGGATTCACACCATTTTTTATGGTATACGGCGCAGAGGCAGTTTTGCCCTGCGACATCATTCATGACTCACCTCGAGTGCGCATGTACGAAGAAAGAGAATCCGAGCTGGATCTGCAGGACAGCTTGGACGCATTGGAGGAAGAACGCGACATCGCCAAGGCTCGTTCCGCATTCTATCAACAGTAGGATCGAAGATATCAAAGCAGAGAAGTACGGGCTAAGACATACAATGTTGGCGAACTAGTTCTACGCCTGCCGGACAAGAAAAAGGACAAGCTCAAGCCCAAATGGGAGGGCCCCTTCATTATCGATCAAGTCCTGACCGGCAGAGCGTACCGTCTGCAAAATGCATCGGACAACCGACTCGAGCCGAACCCATGGAACGCAGCCCGCCTCCGACGATTCTACGCCTAGCGCCGGACTAAGGGTTCGTCTCCTTCCCCCGTCCAAATTTTTACATTTCAGCTGTCTTTCTTTTCTCTCTTTTCTCTCACCCTTTTCATAAAAGCCCTTGAAGGCCTACTTGCGCATTGTTTGCACACACCTGATGTGCTATCCGCACTCATTATACCTGGGGGCTTCTTTACCAGAAGCTTACTTATAAGGGCTTCATGCCCAGCACATGTGTCAAATTCCACATGTACCTTTTATTCACCATTATATGCGTCGATATGACTTAAGTTTTGGCCAAGCTGGGTTGCCTAGCTCCTGTGCTTACCCCTACGTTCCCGATTGTTCGGCTAGGAGGTAAAGGGAGCACCTCTGCGATTGTTACTGCCGGGTCAGCCGGATGTGTACCTCAGACTGGGTGAAGCCGAAAGCTAGCGTTCTTAAGGGAATATTCGGTCGGTGACTTGAAAGATGATTTTTTACCTATTTATTTATCTGCCCCCAGATGTTTTCCTGCTCTTTTCACAGTCCGGACATGCACTTTAGGGCATGCCTCCCAGGAAAAGGAACCCTTAACGGAACTATTCTCCCTGGAAGATGTTTCTTACTAACCATGTAATATAACATAACTAGTTGGGCACTTGTCTGATAAAGCACTAATGACCCCTATGCCTGGTCTACATGCATGCCCCGGTTGTTTCTTAACCAAGAGGGTATTCGGACACACTCCGGACTCTAGGGTCCCGAGGTTGAAGAGAAAAGGTCGGCAAAGACAAAAGATCTACAATCCGGCTAGAAGGCATTTTCCATGTCATTTCAAAAATAGATTGTCAAATCGACTGACTGTATTCCTCCTCAATCCCGTCTAACAGGCTGTCTAATTTACAGTCCCGTTGGGAATATTTAGCAGCCAACTCTACTTGGTCGTACACTAAACTCACAGGGATCTCCTTCCCATCAGTCCCCACAGGTCCGACCTCGGCCATGTGGTTGGGATCCGCCTTCTTGTACCGCGTCTTCACCATGGCCCAGGCCTCCCTGGCACCTTGGCGGCAGGCCGATACCTTCCATAAACGGAAGCGCTGCCGCGCTCCCTGAAGCTTCTCCACAAGCTCTCCAAGGCCCTCGGGTAGGGAGAGGGACGGCCATAAAGCCTGGACAACGCCGCTCATCGCCTGCCGAACTCGTTCGAACAGTTGCACCAGCTCGGGAAGTTGATCACCCGTTGATACGGGCATCTCGTCCGCAGGGCGACCTGTGAGCACACCTACAGACATATTTCTGTCAATTGACTTCCTCGCCGAACTCTTCTTTTCAAAGGAGTCCGCTCAAGCACTTACTATAGATGCCGCGACGAAGTCGCTGATTCTCCTTCACGGAGCCAGACAGCTCGGCCCGAACACCTTTCAGCTCTTCACCAAGCTGAGTGTGGGCATCCTGGAGTTTATTCCTCTCCTGCTGTACCTTCATCAGCACCCTCTCGCCGGCCTTCAGCTGGCGTAGTAGGTGTTGCTTGTCCGGATCCAGTCCGGCAACATCTGCAATATCAGTGTCAGATTTACACGCACGCCGTACACCGCTTATCTTTTTGAAATAATGTGTTACCAGGAGGGGTCTCTGTGTCTCCTCCTGCGGCAGCAAGTGCGGCCTCAAGTTGGGCCTTGCACTCTTGCAACTCCTGGGACAATTGGGCATTCTTCTCTGTAAGATCCTACAAATTATGTGATCCTTAAATTAGTTACTTTAACTATTTTATGTCTCGGGGGCTACTGGCATATATAACCATTAAAATCTCTTACCCTTATATCTTTTACATATTGCTCCGTGGCTCTGGTTAAACCATCTCGAGCAGCACGGAGGTGCGCGTCCCCCGCGTTAAAGGCATTCAATGCCTCTGGGGAGAAACACGCGTCACGCAGAACTGTCCGGCGACGCCTATGATTCATGGCGCTCTCCACCTCAGACTTGGTGGCGAACAGCCGGTCGGCATCCTCCATTGGAGGAGAATCCGGCCCGCGCCTTGCGCTCTCCTCCGCCTCCACACCAGGTGTTGGACCCTGGCGGATGGAGGCTTGGTTGGCAACCTCTGCGGACACCGTCCGGCGAGTACTCTTTCTCCTAGGAAAGGTCATGAGCGTTAATGCACCTCCTGAAAATCCTTTTTCTAAACAGCAAGACGCGGGCTATACCGTGGCGGTGACGTTTCGACCCGTGCCGCACTCCTCTTCAGCCTGCGAGGCCGGACTGACCCTTGCTGGTCAGCCGCCGTGGGCTCGGCTTCCTGCCTTGAAGGCACCTCCTGCGAAACACCATTATATACGGTGGTCAGAAATGCGCAAGGACGAAATGCTGGTGTCAGACTTCGGTCATATTCACCTGGGAAGCCGGGGTCAGGCCGGGGTAGTCAGCCGTGATGGCGACTAAAGCATTGTCCATGCTGAGTTGGTGGAACACCTCGTCGATTAGCTCCACCTTTATGTCCGGATCCTCTTCGGAGGCCGGGTCAAGGGACCTTCCTGGGTCCTCGGGTTGCGGGGTTGGACTGTGTATGCTCTCCACAGTCCGGCGCTGTTCCTGCGACAAATCGATAAAATCAGGTACTTAACTTTGAAAGTACGAGTCGGACAAATGAACGTCCTCTTACCCAGCTCCGAGGGTTATTCATGGAGAACCATTCAATGGGCTCGTCTGGAGAAAGTCTTCCTTCTCCCCTTTGTACAGGCCGGACAGAATCTTCACCAGATCCTCGGCCGACTCCGACCCTTTGCGGCCATGACGGGTGGCATCATTCTCCCTGTTGAAATACCACATAGGGGGGCCCCTGTATTGCAGCGGCTGCACCCCCCGCATAATGCACGTGGCCATGACTCCAATCATGGTCAGTCCGGAATGGGCCAGTAACCTTATCCGGCCCATCACATAATGGACGCTCTTGTCTTCCTCCAACTGGGGGCTCCGTGGGTGCCAACTCAGGCGTTTCTTCAGAGGGGCATTGCTAAAATCCGGGAGGCCGATCCGAACAGGGTCCGGCAATGGAGCGTCTTCTACATAAAACCATTCTGAAGGCCAGTCTTCGGACGCCTTCTTAGGGGTTCCGAAGGGATATCCGGTCCCGGCGATGCGCCATATTTCGGCACCGCCCACTTGATAAATTGACCCCTCGTGAGAGCGGGGTACGAGGCAGAATAGCCTCTTCCACAGCGCAAAATGGGGCTCGATGCCCAGGAATAGCTCGCAGAGAGCAACAAAACCCGCGATATGCAGAATAGAGGCGGGCATGAGGTGATGGAGTTGGAGTCCGTAGAACTCCAGGAGCCCGCGGAGGAACGGATGTACAGGAAATCCGAGCCCCCTTATCAGATAGGGGACGAAGCACACCCGCTCTCCTTTAGAGGGGCTAGGGGTGGCCTCTGCTTGCTTCCCACCTTTGTAGGTGTCCAGCCCGGCTCGAACCGGGACCATGAAGGCCGGAGGAAGATATCCCTCCGCTTGGAGCTTCACCAGCTCGTTGTGCGGAACCGAGCATCTTCTCCAATCTCCTGGTGGAGGGCTAGGAGCGCGAGAGGAGGAGCCGCGTCGACGGTCCATGATGGAATGGGTTCTTGGTGAGAGGCGCTCCGATGAGTACTCGCGGAGGGAAGATGGTGTGGTTCGGATCTGGATTCTTGCCTCTCTTATAGGCAGATTATATGCGCACCTAGGCGGTAAAACATAAAAGGTACCCTAGCTTTTCGCATTTGTGCGACGCGTGGAAGAGGGCCATTATTGGGCGTGGAAGCCAAGGAGCTCAACGTTTATAAAGGAGCCGGACACTATCCGGTAAACACATGGAATTTGAAGGAGAACCCGCCTTGCAACGCCGAAGACTATATATGCGCTGGACTCGACGTGATTGAAGCCTGGTTCGGGGGCTACTGAGGGAGTCCTGGACTAGGGGGTGTCCGGACAGCCGGACTATCATCGTCAGCCGGACTCCAAGACTATGAAGATACAAGATTGAACACTTCGTCCCGTGTCGGATGGGACTTTCCTTGGCGTGGAAGGCAAGCTTGGCGATACGGATATGTAGATCTCCTACCATTGTAACCGACCCTGTGTAACCCTAGCCCTCTCCGATGTCTATATAAACCGGAGGGTTTTAGTCCGTAGGACACACAACCTTTACAACAATCATACCATAGGCTACCTTCTAGGGTTTAGCCTCCTTGATCTCGTGGTAGATCCACTCTTGTACTACCCATATCATCAATATCAATCAAGCAGGAGTAGGGTTTTACCTCCATCGAGAGGGCCCGAACCTGGGTAAAAACATCGTGTCCCTTGTCTCCGGTTACCATCCGCCTAGACGCACAGTTCGGGACCCCCTACCCGAGATCCGCCAGTTTTGACATCAACAGCCACCTCGGGGCAACTCGAGGTCTGGTTTTACTCGTAGGCTGACCTCTCCGGTGTGCCCTGAGAACGAGATATGTGCAGCTCCTATCGGTATTTGTCGGCACATCGGGCGGCTTTGCTGGTCTTGTTTTACCATTGTCGAAATGTCTTGTAAACCGGGATTCCGAGACTGATCGGGTCTTCCTGGGAGAAGGTATATCATTCGTTGATCGCGAGAGCTTATCATGGGCTAAGTTGGGACACCCCTGCAGGGTATTATCTTTCGAAAGCCGTGCCCGCAGTTATGTGGCAGATGGGAATTTGTTAATGTCCGGTTGTAGATAACTTGACACCAGATCAGAATTAAAATGCATCAACCGAGTGTGTAGCCATGGTGGTCTCTTTTCGGCGGAGTCCGGGAAGTGAACACGGTATTTGGGTTATGTTTGACGTAAGTAGGTGCTCAGGATCACTTCTTGATCATTGCTAGCTTCACGACCGTTCCGCTTGCTCTCTTCTCGCTCTTATTTGCGTATGTTAGCCACCATATATGCTTAGTCGCTGCTACAACCTCACCACTTTACCCCTTCCTTTCCCATTAAGCTTTGCTAGTCTTGATACCCATGGTAATGGGATTGCTGAGTCCTCGTGGCTCACAGATTACTACAACAACAGTTGCAGGTACAGGTTATGTGATGATCATGACGCGAGAGTGATGTTTGCTTGTTTTGGAGTTCTTCTTCTGCTTCTTCTTCAATCAGGGGATAGGTACCAGGTCGGCAGCCTTGGCTAGTAGGGTGGATGTCGTTTGAGTTTCTGTTTGTGTTTCATCCGTAGTCAGATGTTGCTCTTATGTAAGATGATGTTGTATTCGTATGGCATTGTATGCCTTTTGCATGTATCCCCATCTATTTATGTAATGTTGATGTAATGATATCCACCTTGCAAAAGCGTTTCAATATGCGGGTCTATCCTTGGTGGGACCTTCAAGTTCCTCTTGGATAGGGTTGCATATTGGGCGTGACAAGTTGGTATCAGAGCCTCGAGCGACCATAGGAGCCCCCTTGATTGTTGGCCGTTGTTGAGTCTAGAAGAAAACTATTTTGAGTCTTAGGATTATATATATCGGAGAGTAGGATTCTTTTTACTCCTCAGCCCCTTCGTCGCTCTGGTGAGGACTCTCGACATAGATGTTTTGTCTTTCCCCTCCTCAATTTTTTCACTAATTTTTTTTAGGATCACGCGGGTATCTTGGAATCGTTCCGATGGTTTTGTGACGAGAACATTGTTCTTGGTGCCTCCTGACATTTAGGGGTTGTGGCAGTGTCCCGGGGAGTTGAGCTCTGAGGTGTTGTCTTCATAATTTTATCGTTGCAGTTCTAGAATACCTGAGTTTTGCCGACATCAAAAATCTCTTTTATGCAGTTGTTGGTGAGATAACCTCGACGTCACCCAGTACTGGGGAGTTCGGGAGTATTGCCATAGCTCGTATAACGGATGCTTTTCGAAGGTTGAGGTACACGATTTCTGGAGTTTTCTTGGTTATGTGTTGACGGATGGATACAGCTGGATGTAGGGATTGTTAGTTTGGGTGAGATATATTGCTTCCCCTGTATCCCCAACACCAGATTGCATAACCAGAAAGTTTCGGGAGTTTTATAGGTGGGAATTCAAGTAGCTCCTAGAATATCTTTCCGACAGATGCATGATATGGGATTGGGTAAATCTCTATCATATGTATTTGTTCCGGCTTATTCTGCAAGCCAAATCCTTTGTTTTGTTTTATTTGTGGTATTCGAGTTGCTTCGAAGTCAAATGTTGAATCCATACCTTTCCTAAACGGTGTTCTCATATTGCTATGTGAATACTAATCCTTTTTGATCATTGAGGTTGTCATGTTAATTCTTTTCCAACCGGTGCGCTTCTCTTCGAGATGATCCCATCATTCTTCCCATCTGCAAGATCAATTCTAAGTTTTCTCAACGGTGTTTATTCCATCTTCCCCAAGTTGCCTTTGTTTTCCTGCCCTCCCACCTTTTTTTTCTTCAAGGACTCATTTATTTTAATCAAGTATCCATTTATTCATGTGAAGTCTCTTCACTCTTTTCAATCAATGTTCTTATCCGGTGATTTCCCATGAAGATGCTCAACCGTTTCAAGTTCATCATCCTTCATTGTTGTTTCTTCTCCGGTGGATCCAATTCAAGCTTTCGATATTCATCATATTCCTTTCCTCATTTGTAATGCTTTCTCATGCCGATGCACCTCTTAATTATTCACTTCTTCCTATTCATTTGTTCTGAAGTGTTGAAGATATCTCACAAGACTTGTGTTTCCATTCTCAATCTGTTCAAGATATTTCGAGGTTGTTACCTCATTCAAGCCATTTAATTCAACCGGTGCAACCTCTCTTTAAAATTGTTCAACGGTGTTTTCTTTTGAGTGGGCCCTAACCCACGGGTCTTTTCCCAGGATCTTACCTGACTCTTCTAATTCTCCCGGATCTATTCTCAAATTCATTTCAAAGTTTGACGTAAGAATGAATTTCATCAGTCAGATGTTTTCCAAGATCGATTTCAAATTAATTTTCATTGTTGGCTCAACCTCTTTGTTTTTCATTCTCCCAGAGTATCTCAACAATTCATGGTGGTTCTCATCATCATTCTCAACATTTGGAGAATGAAGAAGGATTTCTCTAAAATCTTGGTCCATTCTCTTGAATATTCATGGTTCTAGCTTCATGCTATCCTCTTAATTGTTTTGATTGTGACAATTCCTTTCTTACCATCCGGAGCATTTCATGAGTTGTTTCCATTTCTTTCCTCCGAAGGCCATCATGTCATAATTCTTCATTCTCAGCGTGTAGCTATCGTTCTCCAAATCTTATCGGTGCATACCTCAAATATCCTCTAATCAGGTCATGATCTCTTCGTTCTCATGTATCTAAATCCCCTCAAGTATCTTCATTGTTTTCCAATTCTTCCCAGTGAATTTTGCCTTTGCTACTTTCATTTTCAATTCTTACGGTGGTTCGTTCAAGATTTCACTTCCTTCATTATCATATCAAATACTCGTTGTTTCCAAAATCCCACCGGTGGTTCCATCAATACCTTCTCAAGTTGCGCTATATCTCTCTTAATCCTTTCTACGAGAATAAGTAGTATGCCAAATCCGTTGCTTGTCATCAATTTAAATTGGTGAAGGATACGCATAACGTAATTCTTATTATTGTTTCATCCAAGTCATCTAGTTTCTTCTTTGCAGACTTATTCATCATGTCACGTTTTCGTGGTTTGAAGTGTCTTCATCTATTCTTTTCCAGAGTTCAAATTTCCTCGGTCATTTCGTCGGAACCTCCATCTAAATCACCGCAAGGCTCATCTGATTCTTTCATCCTTCATTTTATCTCGCCATCCTTTTAATACCGGAGTTTCTTCATGGTGGTTCATCAAGGATTTAATTCATCCTGGAAGTGTTCTTCAAGATTCTTGTTCGAGGAGCTCAACCATTCTTCATCTTGCTTTCTGAACTGCGATTCTTCTCCATTATCTTTTGAGGTGGTGTTATGTCATTCTTAATAATTTCCCTTCGTGTTTCATGATTCACAAGTTTTCAAGAGTGACATATTTTAAGCCCATCATTTTCAGTTGGTTCATGAGATCTTTTCAACCCAATAATTTGTTCGTTGGAATTATCTTGTGTCAGATTTCACCTAAAGCCTTTCCTTAAGGGTTGTTGCTATTTGTGTTGATTATGCATGACCCAAGCTTGCTCTTTATCCTCTTGGTGGAAGAAGTTTTCATCTTTTTGGTGCTCTCAATCAAATCAATGGTTTCCATCGGTGGCCGGTTGTCACTTCATCATTTTGAGATGTTTTCCATAAGCCCACAACAAGCTTGTGCTTTTCGTTGTTGGTTTTCCAACAACTCCGTTCTAGCATTTCTTGTAAGTGTGCTCTTTTAAGATCTTGTTTCTCTCCGTTCATTCCATTCCGTTCTTTCATTTCTTCCGGAGGCATTGTGATGTTTCTCTCGTTGACCCATCATCTCGTTTTTTCAAGATCATGTTATTCTCTTGCTTATCCATTTAACCGGAGTGTTGTGTTCTAATTCAAGTTCTTTCATCTTGTCAAGTTTTGCCTCTATTTTCAACCCGAGTGCTGTTTGAAATCCTTCTTACCCATTGTGCCATTCTTTCAATAGTTCCGGAGGCAGTGTGTTGTTGATTTCATCAAGTATCATCCCATCTTCTCAAGTTCATGTTCTATTCCTTCCATGTTCAACCGGAGTGCTGACTGAATTCTTCCTCTCTCATCTTGTTTTAACCGGAGTGGTTTCGAATTCTATCTTGTCCATTAAACTCTTGGTTCAAGCCTTTGCAACCTTCTTGGTTCTTGTCGTATCACTTGTTCCTCTTATCTAACGGAGTGTTTCAATTCCTTTCGTCTCTGTTGTGGCATTTCTTCAAGTTTTCTACCTCTCAAGGTTTGTTGGTTTCACTCGTTTGTCAAAGAAGCAACTTAGTTTTACCTCCTCTCTTCCTCTTCCGTTTCTCTCCGGTGCCATCCTAGATCTCGGGACGAGATCCTCTCGTAGTGGTGGAGTGTTGTAACGCCCCGGATACAACTTTCCATATTCGTAACTCCAACTGTTGCCTTTTTCGGAGATGCGATATAATATTTTCTTCGTGGTTGGGTTTTGTCTTTTATTTTGCATTTTGTTCATGTCATGCATTTCATCTCATAGCATATGCGCATTGCATCAGCATTGTTTTCTTAAACTTGCATCCGTTCTTAGTTACCGCTTCTCCCTTGCCTCCGATGACGTTTCTCAGACCAACCATTCTTTTGTTGTCTAACCGTTTGGCCCTTTCTGCATAGTGCACTGACCCCCTCGTGTGCGTGTCCGAAACTTACCCGAACCTGAACCGGTCTGTCGTCACCGTTGGGTCCGGATCATCCCCCAACATCCCCAAAACATCTCCGTTTTCTTAATTGGACTCCCTAGTGTCGGGACCACGACTCTATGCCACATCGATCTAGCATGTAACACCTCATATCACTTTGCGGCCTCACGCACGGTATCCCCACGGGTGTCTCCTTACCTTTGCCCGGGACCGTTTGCGCATTTTGGCACACGTATATGATGGTGTCGCTAGCATCCATATGATAAAGAGCCCGGGCTGACATGGCTAGTCGTAAACCCAAAGTGGCACTCACTTACAGGGACAGGCATCCATGACCCAGCATCGAACGTGTCGGTCATCAACGAGTGAATCCAGGCTGTAGCACTGGGCTAACAGGACTCCGGTGAACCGGGCTGTAGCAGGCTAACAGGACTCCGGTATTCATCGCGTGACATTTCCCCGAAGGGACAGACACAGGATCGAAGAAGGACACATGCCGGCCAGCCTAAGTGTTCCGGAGCAGTAGCAAGCTACCAGGGCTCAGTGGAAGCACTAGGAGACATTTCCCGGTAAGAGAGGCTACTAAGAATAAACAACTAGATAGTCAGATCCCACACATAGCAATACACATTACACGTACGCATAACATGCAGGTATGTGCTGTACAACATGGCATCACAGCATAACTCAACAACTTATATAGATAAAGGCTCAGAAGAGCCATCACAGCATTATTACAAACAGGGGTCACATGACCCAACAGTCAGAGCAATCAAGCAACAAGCGGAAGCATTACATGTCTGAGTACAGACATCTATAAATGAAAAAGGCTGAAAGCCTGACTATCTACAACATCCGATCAAGATCGTAGCTGAGGTACTAGATACTAGTCGAAGTCCACGAGAACACTAGTAAGACCGAAGTCTCCGCTGCAAAAAACATAAATAAAGCAACATGAGTACAAAGGTACTCAGCAAGACTTACATCAGATCCTATCACACATGCATTTGTGTCAAGGGGGTAATGTGGGGTTTAGTTGCAGCAAGCCAGCTTTGACCCTGTGGCTATCCTGTTCTACGACTACCAGAAACTCTTGAGGTGAAACAACGTACACGAGTCCACTAATCACCATACAATACACTACTATGGGTTCATCCCCGTCTCCCTACGAGAAGGCCATCCATAGCACTCACACATGTCTTGAGCATTTTATAGTATCCACTTCAAGTTGTCTATGTACCATGTAAGCATCCAAGAAGTCCATAACCGCGGACCCGGCTATTCGAATAGATCATGTTAACCCTGCAGGGGTGTACTTCTTCACACACGCTCTCGCCACTTACCGCCATGTACACGTCATGTATCTCGGCAACCTTCAAGCGGAAGCCTGGCGAGGGTGTCGGCCATGACCTGACTAACCACACAAGACTCTAGTCCAGGTTTATCGCCTATTCGGGTTCCACCCGCAAGGAGATCCGGCCGGGGTGTCGCTTACGGCCCCAAACGATGTGTACAGGGTTCCCGAGCCCACCATCCGGGTGCCACTCGGTACACCAGGCCACGTGTGCCTAGTCTGTCCCAAGCCCACCCTGCCGGGTGCCACTTGGTAGAAAAATAGCACTACCTACAAACACCAGAAACTAGTTGCGATTCCTGGACAGAGATCAAGTCGGTTAATAAGTCGAGAGGGCTTGGAGCGCCCGGAGCCCAATGTGTGGTAGTATCGAGTCATTGGACAACATACATAGAACTCAGTGCTTAAGGACGGTTCCAGTGAGACAACCCACCATGTACTCCTACATGGCCTCTCACCGCTACCTTTACCAAATCGTGTTCACACACACTTCACTCCCAGCATCAGAACATATCGTAACACTCCAATTCATTCCCAATGAACCAGACCTGACACAACTCTAAGAAATAGCAGGCATAGCATGGTAGGAACACAACATGGCTCAATCAACTCCTACACATGCTAGTGGGTTTCAACTATTTACTGTGGCAATGACAGGTCATGCAGAGGAATAGGTTCAACTACCGCAGCACAAAGTAACAGATGAATCGTTGTTGTCCTAATGCAATAACTGAGAGCAGGAGCGAGAGAGTAGAGTTTTATCGAAATGAACAAGGGGGCTTGCTTGCATGGTAGATCAGCAAGGAAGGCACTGCTTCATAGATAGTCACTCTGGAACAGACTCCGGAGCAGGACCTATCGAGAAGGAACAGTGTCGGCAATCAAAACACAATCATATGCAACAATATGATGCATGAACATGGCATGTAGATGTGATGCTGATTGTGCTAATGCAACTAGTACTCATCTGGGTTGAAGTCCATTTGATTCATAAGCTCAAATGCAATTCTAAATTAAGTCTCTTATATATGCCATAATGTGTTTTCTCATATTCAGCATGTATAAGTTGGTTTGTCATGCATGAAACTAGTACAGATGGAAAGATTGCATTTTGCTGATAATTTTTCATATATAAATTATTTTAATCTGAGCTACGGTTGATTTGATATGAATTTTTGAAGTTTAAAACAATTTCTGGAATTTTCTGATTAAATTAAATCCAGAATTCATATATTGCGTCAGCATGACGTCAGCGGTCAACTGGGCTGGTCCGGGTCGAACCTGACGTGTGGGGCCCACACGTCAGTGACAGGGGGGTTAAACAGGGGTTAATTTAGTTCTAATTAAAAGTTAGTGGCGCTGGGGCCCACTGTTAGTGTCAGGGGGGGTTAGCTAACGGTGATTAGCACTAAGCTAATCACCTGCCGACGGGGCCCACTCGTCAGGCCGGCGAGGTCGTCGGCGGCGACCTCTGGACGCGGCGGCGTCCGCGAAACGGACCACAGGGGCGGCGTCGGAGAGCACCGGGGCGTAGCCCGGGCTCTCGCGCATCTAGTAGGGCAGTTGGAAGTAGCGGGGGAGGCCGGAGCTCGCCGGAGCAAAGCTCGCGGCGGTGGCCGGAGTTCGGGCGCGAGCGGGATCGGGCTGCGGGGCACGGGGAGGCCACCTGAGGGGCTCGGCGGCACCCTCGTGGCACCGGGAGCGCAATGGAAGGCTCGGTTTGGGCGGAGGCGGGCCGAGACGGCGACGGCGACATGGACGGCGGCGAGAGGCTTCGGCCGTGGTGGGGAACGGTGCTACGGCGCGGGAATGAAGGGGAGAAGAGAGGGGAGACAGGGAGATGCTCACGGTGATCACGCAGAGCAGCACAGCGGGGTCGGGGGAGACCTGGTGACGGCGAATCGACGGCGGCGGACGGCGGAGCCCGAGGAGGAAGACGATGGCGATGGCGGCGATGGAGGCCGTCCGGAGGTGCGTGGCTCGACGAGGAGGTAGCCGGCGACGTGGCGGAGCTCATGGACTGCTCAGATGCTCTCGAGGGGCGCGGTGGCTACGACTACGGCGAGCGGTGGCGACGGGCGCGTTCGGGTGGTCGGGAGAGAGAGAACCAGGGGAGGGGGAGGAATGAGAGAGTGGGAGAGAGGTGCGGGGCGTCGCGTGGCGTCGTCCGGTCCATCCAGAGCGACGAGGGGAGAGGCAGGCAGGCAGAGAGGGAGGTGGCGTGGCGCGGTGGCGCGCGCGCGCGCCGGGCACGCTCCCCTCCCTCTGTCGAGGACGAAGACGACAGAGAAGGGGGCGGGCTGGGCCGCCTGCTGGCTGGGCCGGCCTGCTGCTGCTGGGCTGCACAGGGGGAAGCCCCAGGTAAGCTTCTCCTTCTTTTAATTTTTTTTGTTTTCTAATTTTTCTGACATTAGTTTTGATTTAATAAAATACTAAATCAATTTATTACCTTATGCCAATTTTTGCAGGAGCTAGATATATTATTCCAGAGCTCCTTTATAAATGGCATAATTTTTGGACCATATTTCATATATATAGAAATATATTTCCAATGCAAATATTTATCGAATTAATCCAAATGGCCAAAATAAATATCCATGAGCTCCTAAAAATATTGTTTTGATTTTTATCTCTGTCCAATATTTTCAGAGGGCATCATGAGTATTTTCTTGGACCCTTTTGGAGGAATTTTTATTTGGGTCATTTTCAAAAATGATTCTGAGGGTTCCACCAATCCTCATTTCAAATTTAAATGAAATTTAAATATGATGCACAAATGGCTAGCTAGTCTAAGTCATACCAGACTAGGGATGTGACAACTCGCCCCCTCTTGAAAAAATCTCGTCCCGAGATTCAAGGGTTGACGGAAAGAAAGCAGGGTACTCCAGTCGAAGACGATCTTCTCGCTCCCAAGTAGCTTCTCTCTCGGAATGATGAGACCACTGAACTTTGAGAAACTTGATGTTCTGACGTCGAGTGACACGCTCTGCTTGATCAAGAATGCGAACCGGGTACTCTCGGTATGTGAGGTTATCTTGGAGATCAAGTGTTTCGTGGTCCACTCCGCGGATAGGATCCGAGAAGCAACGCCTGAGTTGAGAGACGTGGAAGACATCATGAACTCGAGAAAGAAGTGGGGGTAGTTCCAACTGGTAGGCAACCTCTCCTCGTTTAGCGAGAATGCGAAAGGGACCAATGTAACGAGGAGCCAACTTGCCCTTGATACCGAAATGATGGGTACCCTTCAGAGGAGTAACCCGAAGGTAAGCTTGGTCGCCAATTTCATAAGTCATATCCTTATGATGACGATCATACTGGCTCTTTTGACGAGACTGGGCTGTTTTCAAATTCTCATGAATGATGCGAACTTGCTCTTCTGCCTCCTAGATCATGTCCGGTCCAAAGAATTGTCTTTCACCGGTTTCTGACCAGTTCAAAGGTGTTCGACATCTTCGTCCATAGAGAACCTCAAAAGGAGCTTTCTTGAGGCTAGATTGGTAGCTATTATTATAGGCAAACTCGGCGAAAGGGAGACATTTCTCCCAATCCATACCGAATGAGATAACGCAAGCTCTGAGCATGTCTTCGAGAATTTGATTGACCCGTTCCACCTGACCACTCGACTGAGGGTGGAAAGCAGTACTGAAGGAAAGATGGGTTCCCATGGCAGTTTGGAAACTCTCCCAGAAATGAGAAGTGAAAAGACTGCCACGGTCTGAATTGATCTCTAGTGGAACACCATGAAGTGACACTATTCGAGAAATGTATAAGTCAGCAAGCTGACTAGCAGTGATACTTTCCCGAACAGGAAGGAAGTGAGCCACTTTGGAAAGACGATCAACGACTACGAAGATAGCGTTATTCCCTCTCTTGGTCCTGGGAAAGCCGGTGATGAAGTCCATACCAACTTTATCCCATTTCCATTTAGGAATAGCTAAAGGCTGAAGGGTGCCAGCAGGTCTCTGATGCTCTGCCTTAACGCGGCGACAAACGTCACATTTAGCAATGAACTCAGCGATTTCTCTCTTCATCCTAGTCCACCAGAACCTCTGGCGTAGGTCCTGATACATCTTAGTGCTACCGGGATGAATCGTGAGAGGAGATTCATGCGCCTCCTTAAGAATCAACTGCCGAAGATGTTGCTTCTTGGGAACCACCAAGCGATTCTCAAAGAAAACAACACCACGATCATCCATAGAGAAACATCCACCAACTCCCTTCTTAATGTTTCTCTTGATCCGGGTAATCCCCGTATCATGCTTCTGGGCTTCTATGATAAGGTCCACAAGGGTAGGTTTCGCCACCAAGGTAGAAAGAAATCCGTGAGGAGCTATGTGAAGATTAAGCTTACCGAATTCCTCATGGGGAAGTGGTTGGCCTTGCTGCAACATGAGATTGTTGCAATAGGATTTACGGCTTAGAGCATCAGCCATGACATTGGCTTTGCCTGGGGTGTAGGTAATCCCTAGATCATAATCTGTGATCAACTCCAACCAACGTCTTTGCCTAAGGTTCAGATCCGGTTGGGTGAAGATATACTTGAGACTCTGGTGATCGGTGTAGATCTCGCAATGTTTACCAAGAAGGTAATGTCGCCAGGTTTTGAGTGCATAGACTACGGCTGCAAGCTCTAGATCATGTGTAGGATAATTCTCCTCATGTGGATGCAACTGTCGAGATGCATAGGCAATCACATGACGATCCTGCATAAGAATGCAACCTAGTCCCTGTCGTGAGGCGTCGCAGTAGATAATAAAGTCCTTAGTGAAATCCGGTGGCACAAGTATGGGAGCAGAAGTCAGGCGCCTTTTCAGTTCCTGAAAACTGTACTCACACTGTGGGGACCACTCAAACTTTTTATCTTTCTTGAGAAGTTCCGTGAGGGGTTTGGCTACTTTGGAGAAGTTTTCAACAAAGCGGCGACAATAGCTGGCTAGACCAAGGAAACTCCTAACTTGTTTGACTGTTTCAGGTGGAGTCTAATCGAGAACGGCCTGAACTCTCTCGGGGTTGACAGCAATGCCCTTACCAGAGATTACGTGGCCTAGGTAGGTCACTTCTGGCAACCAAAATTCACACTTGGAGAACTTGGCATAAAGGCGGTGCTCTCTGAGTTTTTCAACACAAGTCTAAGATGTTCGGCATGCTCTTCCTCGTTCTTCGAGTAAATAAGAATATCATCGAGGTAAACCACGACGAACTTATCTAAGTACTCCATGAAGATCGAGTTCATCAAGCGGGAGAATGTAGCTGGAGCGTTAGTTAGACCAAAGGACATGACGGTGTACTCATACTGACCATAACGAGTGACAAAAGCTGTCTTGGGAATGTCCCCGTTTCTGATTTTGATTTGGTGGTATCCTAACCTCAAATCCATCTTGGAGAAGACTAAGGATCCAGCGAGCTGATCATACAGGTCGTTGATCCTGGGGAGCGGATACTTGTTCTTTATCATGACCAAATTAACGGGACGATAATCTACAACCATCCGGTCCGTACCATCCTTCTTCTTGACGAAGAGAACAGGGCAAGCCCAAGGAGAAGAACTAGGACGGATGAAACCCTTTTGCAAGGACTCATCAAGTTGTTTCTTAAGCTCAGCTAGTTCTAAGGGTGCCATCTTGTAAGGTCTCCTAGAGATTGGAGCTGTTCCTGGGATAAGATCTATGACGAACTCTACATCTCTGTCAGGTGGAACACCTCGCAGTTCCTCTGGAAAGACATCCCGAAAGTCACGGACTACCGGGATATCTTCAAGGTCTGGAAGAGGGCTGGCATTAAGAGAATAGAGCTGACGCTTTGCAACTCTAGTGGAGACGGTGACTATCTTGCCAGATGGGTGTGTAAGCTGAACAGATCTTGTGTAACAATCAATCTTGGCATGATGAGCTGTCATCCAGTCCATACCCAAGATGATGTTAATATCTGAGGACTTGAGGGCTACAAGTGATGCAAGGAATACAAGTCTGTCAACAAGGATTTCATTACCATGGCTTACACTAGAGGTTTGCCATTTGGATCCAGGAGTTTGGATGACTAGCGGGGTTGGCATATCGCAAAATGACATGTCGTGCAAACGAGCATAGCCTTCAGCAATGAAAGAGTGAGATGCTCCAGTATCGAATAGAACTGATGCTGGGTGACAATTGACAAGGAGTGTACCAAGAACGACATCCGGATCATCATGAGCGTCTTTAGCTGAGACGTGATGCACACGTCCACGTTCAGTGGGGGCTAACTTGACACTGATCATCTTGCGTGATGGCTTAACACAGCCAACAGTCTTCTCGGCCTTGGGTGGAGCATAACTAGTCTGAGAGCAGTCACGTGCATAGTGTCCTGGCTTCCCGCATGTGAAGCAAGTCCCTGAGGTTGGACGTGGACCCGCACTGACAAGCGGTCTACCAGTAGGCCTGGGTGGAACATATGACTGAGCTAGGGAAGACACCACATGGAATGGCCTCGGTGTATAACCGGAAGGAAGAGCGGAGTTTGGAACCCAAATCCGGCGCTTCTGGGAACTAGAGCCAGAGGAAGATCCCAAATTACGGGTGTGCTTACGGGACTCCTCGTAAGTGAGCTGAGCTGTCTCTGCATTGATGGCCTTGTTCACAAGGGCTTGGAATGTATCACAATGATGCAGGTGGAGATCACGGCGCAACTTGGGGTTGAGACCCTTTCGGAACCTAGCCTGCTTCTTGGCGTCCGTGGACACTTCTTCTGTGGCATAACGGGCGAGGTTCTCGAACTCTCTGCTGTAAGCATCAACAGCCATCTTATTCTGGGTGAAACTACAGAACTCTTCTCTCTTGCGATCAATGAGGGCCTGGGGAATGTGATGCTCGCGAAAAACCTCAGTGAAATCCTTCAAGGTAGGAATCTGGCCATCTGGAAGCATAGCCTCATAGTTCTGCCACCAAAGACTAGCAGGACCTTCCAGGTGGTATGTGGCATAAGTGACCTTGTCATCTTCAGCTACGCTCGCGGAACGCAGCTTATGAGTGATGCTACGGAGCCAGTCATCTGCATCGAGTGGCTCGATGGAATGATGAAAGGCGGGGGATGCAAACGAATGAAATCATGAATGGTAGCAGACCCTTTGAACTGATGTGCAGTGTTCTCCTCGATACGTGCCAACAAACGGTTAGACTCACGCTTGTTCCTCTCCATCTCTAGCATGAACTCGGTCAACGAAGGCTGGTCGGGAGGATCCTCATCCCTACCATCTCCGTGGTTCTGGCTACGACCAACGGAACTTTGCTTAGCTGATGACATCCTGAGAAACGAAACCAAGGACGGAATCAGCATCAACTATAGACTGTAGAATGTAGGACAAGGAATTAGTATCTCTCGAACTCCTAGGGAAATTCCGGCAGCATAACGGCAGTAAAATGCTCAGAATGAGACATCCTACTAAAAATGGGGTGGTAACATACTCATCATCATCGCTCAAGGTTCTGAGATAGTACTAAACAGACTACACCGGAAGTACTCGAAAACCGGGGTATGACTCTGATCAACCAAACCTAAGGGACTACGGAAAAGTAACACGTGATCCTGATAGACGGAAGAGAAGCCTAGTTCCTTAATCCCGTCGGAAAGATAGGACGACTCAGATCAGAAGGTCATGAGGTATAAGGAGTAAAAAGAGCCTTACGTTCCAACCCACAATCAATTCCCCTACATAACTAAAGATTTTCTAGACTCAACTTCGACCGGTTTGGCTTGGTAATCCTACAGGCAGTCAGGCTGTGATACCAGCGCTGTCGGGACCCCGACTCTATGCCACATCGATCTAGCATGTAACACCTCATATCACTTTGCGGCCTCACGCACGGTATCCCCACGGGTGTCGCCTTACCTTTGCCCGGGACCGTTTGCGCATTTTGGCACACGTATATGATGGTGTCGCTAGCATCCATATGATAAAGAGCCCGGGCTGACATGGCTAGTCGTAAACCCAAAGTGGCACTCACTTACAGGGACAGGCATCCATGACCCAGCATCAAACGTGTCGGTCATCAACGAGTGAATCCAGGCTGTAGCACTGGGCTAACAGGACTCCGGTGAACCGGGCTGTAGCAGGCTAACAGGACTTCGGTATTCATCGCGTGACATTTCCCCGAAGGGACAGACACAGGATCGAAGAAGGACACATGCCGGCCAGCCTAAGTGTTCCGGAGCAGTAGCAAGCTACCAGGGCTCAGTGGAAGCACTAGGAGACATTTCCCGGTAAGAGAGGCTACTAAGAATAAACAACTAGATAGTCAGATCCCACACATAGCAATACACATTACACGTACGCATAACATGCAGGTATGTGCTGTACAACATGGCATCACAGCATAACTCAACAACTTATATAGATAAAGGCTCAGAAGAGCCATCACAGCATTATTACAAACAGGGGTCACATGACCCAACAGTCAGAGCAATCAAGCAACAAGCGGAAGCATTACATGTCTGAGTACAGACATCTATAAATGAAAAAGGCTGAAAGCCTGACTATCTACAACATCCGATCAAGATCGTAGCTGAGGTACTAGATACTACTCGAAGTCCACGAGAACACTAGTAAGACCGAAGTCTCCGCTGCAAAAAACATAAATAAAGCAACATGAGTACAAAGGTACTCAGCAAGACTTACATAAGATCCTATCACACATGCATTTGTGTCAAGGGGGTAATGTGGGGTTTAGTTGCAGCAAGCCAGCTTTGACCCTGTGGCTATCCTGTTCTACGACTACCAGAAACTCTTGAGGTGAAACAACGTACACGAGTCCACTAATCACCATACAATACACTACTATGGGTTCATCCCCGTCTCCCTACGAGAAGGCCATCCATAGCACTCACACATGTCTTGAGCATTTTATAGTATCCACTTCAAGTTGTCTATGTACCATGTAAGCATCCCAGAAGTCCATAACCGCGGACCCGGCTATTCGAATAGATCATGTTAACCCTGCAGGGGTGTACTTCTTCACACACGCTCTCGCCACTTACCGCCATGTACACGTCATGTATCTCGGCAACCTTCAAGCGGAAGCCTGGCGAGGGTGTCGGCCACGACCTGACTAACCACACAAGACTCTAGTCCAGGTTTATCGCCTATTCGGGTTCCACCCGCAAGGAGATCCGGCCGGGGTGTCGCTTACGGCTCCAAATGATGTGTACAGGGTTCCCGAGCCCACCATCCGGGTGCCACTCGGTACACCAGGCCACGTGTGCCTAGTCTGTCCCAAGCCAACCCTGCCGGGTGCCACTTGGTAGAAAAATAGCACTACCTACAAACACCAGAAACTAGTTGCGATTCCTGGACAGAGATCAAGTCGGTTAATAAGTCGAGAGGGCTTGGAGCGCCCGGAGCCCAATGTGTGGTAGTATCGAGTCATTGGACAACATACATAGAACTCAGTGCTTAAGGACGGTTCCAGTGAGACAACCCACCATGTACTCCTACATGGCCTCTCACCGCTACCTTTACCAAATCGTGTTCACACACACTTCACTCCCAGCATCAGAACATATCGTAACACTCCAATTCATTCCCAATGAACCAGACCTGACACAACTCTAAGCAATAGCAGGCATAGCATGGTAGGAACACAACATGGCTCAATCAACTCCTACACATGCTAGTGGGTTTCAACTATTTACTGTGGCAATGACAGGTCATGCAGAGGAATAGGTTCAACTACCGCAGCACAAAGTAACAGATGAATCGTTGTTGTCCTAATGCAATAACTGAGAGCAGGAGCGAGAGAGTAGGGTTTTATCGAAATGAACAAGGGGGCTTGCTTGCCTGGTAGATCAGCAAGGAAGGCACTGCTTCATAGATAGTCACTCTGGAACAGACTCCGGAGCAGGACCTATCGAGAAGGAACAGTGTCGGCAATCAAAACACAATCATATGCAACAATATGATGCATGAACATGGCATGTAGATGTGATGCTGATTGTGCTAATGCAACTAGTACTCATCTGGTTTGAAGTCCATTTGATTCATAAGCTCAAATGCAATTCTAAATTAAGTCTCTTATATATGCCATAATGTGTTTTCTCATATTCAGCATGTATAAGTTGGTTTGTCATGCATGAAACTAGTACAGATGGAAAGATTGCATTTTTCTGATAATTTTTCATATATAAATTATTTTAATCTGAGCTACGGTTGATTTGATATGAATTTTTGAAGTTTAAAACAATTTCTGGAATTTTCTGATTAAATTAAATCCAGAATTCATATATTGCGTCAGCATGACGTCAGCGGTCAACTGGGCTGGTCCGGGTCAAACCTGACGTGTGGGGCCCACACGTCAGTGACAGGGGGGTTAAACAGGGGTTAATTTAGTTCTAATTAAAAGTTAGTGGCGCTGGGGCCCACTGTCAGTGTCAGGGGGGGTTAGCTAACGGTGATTAGCACTAAGCTAATCACCTGCCAATGGGGCCCACTCGTCAGGCCGGCGAGGTCGTCGGCGGCGACCTCTGGACGCGGCGGCGTCCGCGAAACGGACCACAGGGGCGGCGTCGGAGAGCACCGGGGCGTAGCCCGGGCTCTCGCGCATCTAGTAGGGCAGGTGGAAGTAGCGGGGGAGGCCGGAGCTCGCCGGAGCAAAGCTCGCGGCGGCGGCCGGAGTTCGGGCGCGAGCGGGATCGGGCTGCGGGGCACGGGGAGGCCACCTGAGGGGCTCGACGGCACCCTCGTGGCACCGGGAGCGCAATGGAAGGCTCGGTTTGGGCGGAGGCGGGCCGAGACGGCGACGGCGACATGGACGGCGGCGAGAGGCTTTGGCCGTGGTGGGGAACGGTGTTACGGCGCGGGAACGAAGGGGAGAAGAGAGGGGAGACAGGGAGATGCTCACGGCGATCACGCAGAGGAGCACAGCGGGGTCGGGGGAGACCTGGTGACGGCGAATCGACGGCGGCGGACGGCGGAGCCCGAGGAGGAAGACGATGGCGATGGCGGCGATGGAGGCCGTCCGGAGGTGCGTGGCTCGACGAGGAGGTAGCCGGCGACGTGGCGGAGCTCGTGGACTGCTCAGATGCTCTCGAGGGGCGCGGTGGCTACGACTACGGCGAGCGGTGGCGACGGGCGCGTTCGGGCGGTCGGGAGAGAGAGAACCAGGGGAGTGGGAGGAATGAGAGAGTGGGAGAGAGGTGCGGGGCGTCGCGTGGCGTCGTCCGGTCCATCCAGAGCGACGAGGGGAGAGGCAGGCAGGCAGGGAGGGAGGTGGCGTGGCGCGGTGGCGCGCGCGCGCGCCGGGCACGCTCCCCTCCCTCTGTCGAGGACGAAGACGACAGAGAAGGGGGCGGGCTGGGCCGCCTGCTGGCTGGGCCGGCCTGCTGCTGCTGGGCTGCACAGGGGGAAGCCCCAGGTAAGCTTCTCCTTCTTTTATTTTTTCTTGTTTTCTAATTTTTCTGACATTAGTTTTGATTTAATAAAATACTAAATCAATTTATTACCTTATGCCAATTTTTGCAGGAGCTAGATATATTATTCCAGAGCTCCTTTATAAATGGCATAATTTTTGGACCATATTTCATATATATAGAAATATATTTCCAATGCAAATATTTATCGAATTAATCCAAATGGCCAAAATAAATATCCATGAGCTCCTAAAAATATTGTTTTGATTTTTATCTCTGTCCAATATTTTCAGAGGGTATCATGAGCATTTTCATGGACCCTTTTGGAGGAATTTTTATTTGGGTCATTTTCAAAAATGATTCTGAGGGTTCCACCAATCCTCATTTCAAATTTAAATGAAATTTAAATATGATGCACAAATGGCTAGCTAGTCTAAGTCATACCAGACTAGGGATGTGACACCTAGCCTATTTTTTCCGTCCGTCCGATTATGATCGGAGGGACCTAATACCCCTAAACCAAAACCCACTTGCTATATATATAGGTCCAACCCTAGGATCTAGGGATCCTGTCCCATCCTTCCCATTCCGCCGCCGCCACTCTTCTTGTCTCTTCCTCATCGGGATCCTCCCCGATCCAAAATCCTCCCTCTTTTTCAAACACCTTGCCAAATCCCCGTGCTCCTCCACCTCGCCTCGTCCCCGCCATTCGTCGTCGTCAGAACCAGCTCGCCAGAGCAGAGCTCCTCCGCCGCCGCCCCTTCCTGTTCCCGAACGGATCCGGCTGCCCTCGCCCCCGAGCTTCCCGAGCCCGCAGCCGAGCGTCTCCCGCTCCCTTCGCGCTCCAAATTGAGGAGAGCTCGATCCAGAGCCCCCTGCCTCAACCTTCGCCCCCCTCGTTGTCCTCCATCGTCGGTGCGCCAGCCGCTCCGACCCACAGGTCCTCCTTAGTGTGTTTCCTCTCTGTTTCTCGTTACCTCCTGCTGCTGCCGCTAACTGCGTCGTCGTCGTGTTTCTCCTGCAAGGGCCGCGCCACCAGCCCAAGAACGACGCCGGCCTCCTCAGCTCTCCTTGCTGCCTCCGATTCAAGTTCCCGGAGCCACCGCCGCCTTGCCGCGCCACTCCTCTGTTTCGTTCGAGCAGAGGAGCTCGAACCACTCGCCCGCGTTGATCGCCCGCTCGCCCGCGCCGTGGACGCGTCATCCTGCTGCGTGGGCCACTTGCTCCTCTGTGGACTCAACAGTCGCGCCAAGTCCGCCGCCGTTCCCGAGTCCCCTGCTGCCATGGACGCCAAGCCGACCTTCTTTGAGCCCTGCTTCCACTGTAGGCGGCCCTGTTCGTCTCCAGCCGCGCGCCTGCATCGATGGGGTCAGTGCCCTGAGCGCGTTGACTACGCCCTGCCTCGCCCCGAAGACGTTGGATTCGTCAAGTACCTCTCCGAAACAAACGCGTACAACTACTTCCCACGACGACCCGTGAACGACTACTTCCTCTACATCGTACCGAATCCGAACCGCTCCGAAAATGCACGCTTCAAAGGTATAACCCCGAGACGACCGCCCGTGAACGAATGCATGAGTGTTGTATGAGATGCTCGTGTTTGCACCGTGTCCGAATTTTCACTCGTTTTCCATGCCACTAACCCATGGGAACCCGGTAGTCGGGAGCACCCCACCATCTCTAGCATGTTGCGCACATCCACACGCCTCCTTTTGCACAGGTATCTCCATGAGCTACCGGAACCGTATGTTGCCGTGGCATCATTTTCGGATATGTTGCCGTGACACCCTTTCTTTCCGCCATGGTGACAAATGCCTCGTATCTTGCTCATGTCAACGTTTCCATAAAATTGCTTAAAACTTGCATATGTCATCCGCATCATGATAACAACAATTAAAATGTTTAAAATTGTTGTTGCATTAAATTGCTAAATGTCATATGGGGATTTTTCGGAATTGTTGCTTGTTGTTCCGGCCTCATTTAAACTTGCCTAAATAGTTATTTACTTATGTTTCACCTCTTGCCATGTTTATAACAACATGTAATATTGTTGTGTTCCTAAACGAGAGAGAACTAAATAATTGATGTGGTGTTTTGTCAATATGCAACTCGTTGCATATTGAGCTCCACTTAACTTGTAGTATTGTTTGTTGCACTTTGCCATGCCATGCCTTATTAAACCAGACATGCATCATACTTGATTGTGCATCATGCCATGTTTATGCTTGTGCATTTACCATGTTGTTTGTTTCTTTCCGGTGTTGCTTCTTAGTCCCGGTAATGTTGCGATTGTGAGGATTCGTCCGACTACTCCCGTTCGTCTTCTTCATGGACTCGTTCTTCTTCCTAGCGGGATTTCAGGCAAGATGACCGCTACCCTGGATCTCACTACTATCATTGCTATGCTAGTTGCTTCGTTCTATCGCTTTGTTGCACTTCCTATCCCTTGTTCTTCAAGCCTCCCCAAATTGCCATGAACCTCTAACCTTTGACACCCTTCCTAGCAAACCGTTGTTTGGCTATGTTACCGCTTTGCTCAGCCCCTCTTATAGCGTTTGGCTATGATGGATAGGGTTATGTTGGGATATCACAATATCTCTTATTTTATTAATTCATCTATATATTTGGTAAAGGGTGGAAGGCTCGGCCTTATGCCTGGTGTTTTTTTCCAGTCTTGCCGCCCTAGTTTCCGTCATACCGGTGTTATGTTCCCGGATTTTGCATTCCTTACGCGGTTGGGTGATTTATGGGACCCCCTTGACAGTTCGCTTTGAATAAAACTCCTCTAGCAAGGCCCATCCTTGGTTTTACCATTTGCCTCACCTAGCCCTTTTTCCCTTGGGTTTCCGGAGCCCGAGGGTCATCTTTATTTTAGCCCCCCCGGGCCAGTGCTCCTTCGAGTGTTGGTCCGAAACGGGCAGACTGCGGGGCCACCTCGGTGCAACTCGAGGTCTGGTTTTACTCGTAGGCTGACCTATCCGGTGTGCCCTGAGAACGAGATATGTGCAGCTCCTATCGGGATTTGTCGGCACATCGGGCGGCTTTGCTGGTCTTGTTTTACCATTGTCGAAATGTCTTGTAAACCGAGATTACGAGACTGATCGAGTCTTCCTGGGAGAAGGTATATCCTTCGTTGATCGCGAGAGCTTATCATGGGCTAAGTTGGGACACCCCTGCAGGGTATTATCTTTCGAAAGCCGTGCCCGCGGTTATGTGGTAGATGGGGATTTGTTAATGTCCGGTTGTAGATAACTTGACACCAGATCCGAATTAAAATGCATCAACCGAGTGTGTAGCCGTGATGGTCTCTTTTCGGCGGAGTCCGGGAAGTGAACACGGTCTTTGGGTTATGTTTTATGTAAGTAGGAGCTCAGGATCACTTCTTGATCATTGCTAGCTTCACGACCGTTCCGCTTGCTCTCTTCTCGCTCTTATTTGCGTATGTTAGCCACCATATATTCTTAATCGCTGCTGCAACCTCACCACTTTACCCATTCCTTTCCCATTAAGCTTTGCTAGTCTTGATACCCTTGGTAATGGGATTGCTGAGTCCTCGTGGCTCACAGATTACTACAACAACAGTTGCAGGTACAGGTTATGTGATGATCATGACGCGAGAGTGATGTTTGCTTGTTTTTGAGTTCTTCTTCTGCTTCTTCTTCGATCAGGGGATAGGTTCCAGGTCGGCAACCTAGGCTAGCTGGGTGGATGTCGTTTGAGTTTCTGTTTGTGTTTCATCCATAGTCGGATGTTGCTCTTATGTAAGATGATGTTGTATTTGTATGGCATTGTATGCCTTTTATATAATGTTGATGTAATGATATCCACCTTGCAAAAGCATTTCAATATGCGGGTCTATCCTTGGTGGGACCTTCGAGTTCCTCTTGGATGGGGTCGCATATTGGGTGTGACAGCGGCAGACAGAGAGGTAGAGGACGATAATTATATGCCTCCCGCCGAAGACGAGGCAAGCCTCGACGACGACGAATTTGTCGTGCCTGAGGATTCCGTCGAACAAGAGCGTTTCAAACGCAGGCTTATGGCCACGGCAAGCAGCCTCAAGAAAAAGCAGCAACAGCTTAGAGCTGACCAAGACTTTCTAGCCGACAGATGGACTGAAGTCCTTGCGGCCGAAGAGTATGAACTCGAACGCCCCTCCAAGAGCTACCCAAAACGCAGGCTGCTACCCTGATTATAGGAGGAAGCACCTAAACCTACATCACCAGAGCATAATACGGCCGACCGGCCAACTCGTGGCCGCGACAGAGAGGCCTCTCGGCCCTACAGTCAAGCCGCACCCCGGCGCCGCTCAAAAAATACCAAGGCACGAGAAAATGCGCCAGACCTGCAGGATATACTCAAGGACAAGGCAAGGCAAACAAGATCGATCTACGGATCGCGCGGGCGCCCCACGATATGTGATGATAACCGTCATGCCGGATATGGCAATTCCGGCTGGGCCGAACATAGTAGACAAAGCTCATTTGAGCTGCGTCGTGATATAGCCCAATACAGAGGCGCCGCACACCCACTATGCTTCATAGAAGAAGTAATGGATCATCAAATCCCCGAGGGTTTCAAACCTGTAAACATTGAATCATACGATGGGACAACAGATCCGGCGGTCTGGATCGAGGACTATCTCCTCCATATCCACATGGCCCACGGTGATGATCTACACACCATCAAATACCTCCCACTCATGCTTAAAGGACCAGCGCGACATTTGCTTAACAGCTTGCCAGCAGAGTCAATCAGTTGTTGGGAAGACCTGGAAGCCGCATTCCTCAACAACTTCCAGGGCACTTATGTGCGACCACCAGACGCCGATGACCTAAGCCACATAATTTAGCAGCCAGAAGAATCGGCCAGACAATTCTGGACACGGTTCCTAACCAAGAAAAATCAAATCGTCGACTGTCCAGATGTAGAGGCCCTTGCAGCCTTCAAACACAACATCCGGGACGAGTGGCTTGCCCGGCACCTAGGACAGGAAAAGCCGAAATCCATGGCAGCCCTCACAACACTCATGACCCGCTTCTGCGCGGGAGAGGATAGCTGGCTAGCTCGTAGTAACAACATGACCAAGAGCCCTGGTAATTCGGATACCAAGGACACCAACGGCAGGTCGCATCGCAACCAGCACAAGCGCCGCTTTAATGGCAACAATACTGAGGATACGGTAGTCAATGCCGGACTCAGAGGCTCTAAACCCGGTCAGCGGAAAAAGCCATTCAAAAGAAATACTCCGGGCCCGTCCAATTTGGACCGAATACTCGATCGCTCGTGCCAGATACACGGCACCCCCGAAAAGCCAGCCAATCACACAAACAGGGATTGTTGGGTGTTCAAGCAGGCAGGCAAGTTAACTGCCAAAAACAATGACAAGGGGCTGCATAGCGATGACGAGGAGGAGACCCGGCCGCCGAACAATAGAGGACAGAAGGGTTTCCCCCCACAAGTGCGGACGGTGAACATTATATACGCAACCCACATACCCAAAAGGGAGCGGAAGCGTGCACTCAGGGACGTACATGCGCTGGAGCCAGTCGCCCCAAAGTTCAATCCGTGGTCCTCCTGCCCGATCACTTTTAATCGAAGGGACCACCCCACTAGCATCCGCCATGGCAGATTCACCGCATTGGTTCTAGACCCAATCGTTGAAGGATTTCACCTCACTAGAGTCCTGATGGACGGCGGCAGCAGCCTAAACCTGCTTTATCAGGATACGGTGTGCAAGATGGGCATAGACCCCTCAAGGATTAAACCCACAAAGACGACCTTCAAAGGCGTCATACCAGGTGTTGAGGCCAACTGTATAGGCTCAGTTACACTTGAAGTGGTCTTCGGATCCCCGGATAACTTCCGAAGCAAGGAGTTAATCTTCGACATAGTCCCGTTCCGCAGCGGCTATCATGCATTGCTCAGACGAACCGCATTTGCAAAGTTCAATGCGGTGCCGCACTACGCATACCTCAAGGTCAAGATGCCAGGCCCTCGCGGAGTCATTACGGTCAACGGAAACACCGAACGCTCTCTCCGAACGGAGGAGCATACAGCGGCTCTCGCGGCGGAAGTACAAAGCAGCCTCTTAAGGCAATTCTCGAGTCCGGCTGTTAAGCGGCCGGACACCGTCAAGCGCGCCCGGAGTAACCTACAACAAGACCACCTGGCACGTTCCGAGCATGCGTAGCAATGTGGCCCCAACCCCAGCCCTCGCGAAATCGTGAGACCAGTACCACGCGTACATAACTACGCTCTGGAGATACCATGGGCATAGGGGTAGGGGCACGACCATGGCATGCCCGAAGAGCGGCTCAACCGCACCAGGGTCTCCCAATTGTGTCATTCTTTTTTTTCTTATTCTCAGGACTCCGTATTCCAGAAGCCATGTCCGGCAGTAGAATTGCCGAACTCACTATGCAACAGCCAGGGAAGCAGAAAAGCTACGTCGAGTGTCCAGGTGGTCTCTATTACGAGCAGTATACCTGTTTTACATACCATCCCGCAGCCTACCCCTGGAGAGGGACATGTTAAATAGTCCCATCCCTTGCTTATCGCACTATTTGTATCGTTCTGCTTTCATTGCAGTATTTTTTGAATAAACAATGCATCACTTTTTTCCTATTATTGCATTCCTTTTTCTATCTATATATGTTCACTTATGACATGTTGCATCCGTACGCTTTGGTACGGCCAAATACACCAGGGGCTTAAGTACCCCAAATTATGGTGTTATAAGTCCGAACACTTTAACAAGTTCGGCACCCCGAACTTATAGCATTATATGCATCGGCTCCGAATCATGTCTTGGGTCAATAGTTGGGTTTGCCCGGCTCCCATGTTTTGGTACCTTACGTTCCGTTATATCGGCTAAGGTAGCGCTGGGAGAACCACTGCGATTGTGCCCCGGTTGAGCTAGGTTGAGCACCTCAGTGGAGAAAGCTAAAACTGACCATCATGATAGGGCGAGAGCTGGTCGCTGTTCGAGAGGTTTTTCGAGTCCCTAAAGACTTATGCCGCTTAGAGCGAGGAGTCGGCTTTGTCCGGCCCGGGCGTGGATAGCACCCCGAATTCGGTCTTCCGAACACTAGGGGCTTCGCCGAAATTTAAACTTATAGAATTCTATGGCTATGTGGGAGTGTTCAAGGATTATAAGTCCGGTTGCCTCGTTCGTTGTGTTGAGCGCCTCCCTCGAAGGACCCAAAAATGGGAACAAGAGCGCTCAAGTTTATCCCGAACACCCCAGCACTCGCGGCATGGGGGCTGAAGCCAATGACTTGCCATCTCTCAAATTTGATAAACGACCGCACAGAAGGTAATATTTTAAATTAACAAGCGCTGCTTAGCGCATATGAACAAAGTTTTCAGCGTACAGGATAACAAATGCGAGTCTACTAAAAAATTACATCTTTGGAGCACTGACCCGCTATAAGGCGGGCACCCTTCAGGACACCGTTATAGTACATCTCAGGCGTGCGATACTCCTTGCCCGGCGGTGGCACGTCCGTCACAAGCTTCTCGCCGTCCATCTTGCCCCAGTGCACTTTAGCGCGGGCAAGGGCCCGACGGGCACCTTCAATGCAGACAGAACACTTGATGACTTCAATCCATGGACAGGCGTCCACCAGCCGCCGCACCAGACCGAAGTAGCTCCCAGGCATGGCTTCTTTAGGCCACAGCCGAACTATGAGGCCCTTCATGGCCTGTTCGGCCACCTTGTGGAGCTCAACCAGCTGCTTCAGCTGGTCGCTCCGGGGCACCGGATGTCCGGCCTCAGCATATTGAGACCAGAACACCTTTTCCGTCGAGCTCCCCTCCTCGGCTCGGTAGAACGCGGCAGCATCGGACACACTACGGGGCAGATCTGTGAACGCTCCTGGAGAGCTCCGAATTCGGGTAAGTAACAAGTAATTCACTTTCACGTGATTGCTTTGCATGAAGAATGCCTTACCCGCCGCTATCTTCTTTATTTCCTCAATTTCCTAGAGGGCATTTTGGGCTTCGGCCTTAGCGGCTTTGGCACTCTCAAGAGCCGAGCGAGCTCGGACTCTCGAGTCTTCGAGTCACGCTCCAAACTCTCGTGTTTTTCCACGAGAGCCTGGAGCTCTTGCCGCACCTCCGCCACCCGCGCCTCCTGCTTCTCTCCCTCGGTGCGTTCCGCGGCTGCATTGCTTTCGGCCTTGGACACCGCCTCCTTCAGGGTCGCCACCTCATTCGTGGCCCCTGCAATACTCACGTTATTCCTGTCATTTTTTGCAACCAAACCCTTTCTATAAGGTATTACTTTAATAAGGTATTAATTACCTTCCTTGTGCTCGAGCTGCTTCTTGGCATGGTCGAGCTTGTTCTCGGACCGCTCGAGGCTCTGCTTCAATACATTGACCTCCGCAGTCAGTGCGGCAGAGGTCAGCAGCGCAGCCTGCATTCCCATATTGACATGCTTATGTTAGACTCCTGCGTATATCTTTTTAGATCCTCAGTTCGGCTTTTCTTTTTGCACACCAAACTGAGCATCAGGGGTTACTGTCTATGCGGTACTATTTTTACATATATTAATTACATACCTCAAAGCCTGTTAGAAGGCTGGTACATTCTTCAGTTAGCCCGCTCTTGGCGGACTGAACTTTCTGGATCACTGCACTCATAACAGTGCGGTGCTCCTCGTTGATGGAGGCGCCGTTAAGCGCCTCCAGCAAGTTATCTGGTGCCTCCGGTTGGATAGAGGCCACCGGCGTCGCAGTCTTGCCCTTCTTACGAAGGGCCCGCCTGCCGGACTTCGGAATCACTATAGGTTCCGGTATGGAGTCCGGCACAGTGCCAGACTGAGAGCCCTCGGGGGTTTTGCCCTCTTTGCGCCCGGAGTCCGGGAGGTCACCTTGCTGCGCCTCCAGGACCACCTCCTCCTAGTTGGGCCCCTTTTGGGACTCCACCACGGCGTCATCTGCGTCACGTTGGGAGGAGGCGGTCAGAAGTGAAGTGCTATTCACATCCGACAATCCAGGGAGCCGCTCGACGAAGCGGGGAGCTCATCCTTGGGCGGGCTACATGGTTGTATTCGGTGTTAGAAGACACTATGTGACAAAGGAAAAATCATGAGTTATTCTGGAATCTGGAAACTTACGATCTCGCCAGGGGCATGGCCCTCGAGGGCCAATCCTCTTTGTCGTCGTCGGCGTTGGTGGAAAAGTCCGGAGGAAGGGTCCTTCCCTTCTTGGACCCTCCGGCCTTCCCAGTTGAGGAGGCCTTCCTTTACTTCTCTCCCCCCGCTAGGGGAGAAGCCTCCTTTTTCTCCTCCTCGTCTTCGCGGGAGGAGTCCGCCTCGGAGTCATCGGACGATGAGCCCGATAACACCTGATGCCGGGAAGTCTTTCGGGTTCCCGTGGTGTAACGCCCCAGATACAACTTTCCATATTCGTAACTCCAACTCTTCCCTTTATCCAGAGATGCGATATAATATTTCCTTCGTGGTTGGGTTTTTGTCTTTTGTTTTTCATTTTGTTCATGTCATGCATCTCATCTCATTGCTTCATGTGCATTGCATCATGTCATCATGCAACCCTTTTTAAAACTCACCTAAATAAATTGCATAGATCGTTGATCTATTTAAATCGAGGGATATTCACATGGTGATTTCTCTTTAAAACATATTCAAAGTCTCCTACTATTATTAGGGAGCTATAATAAAATGATTCCATTTATTTGGAATTAACCATAACCCACTTGCAATATATCTCATGCCGTTGTTATCTCAAGTCTTGGTCTCCAACCTTGCCCATAATTTCTTTCATCATTTTCCGGAGCTCCACCAAAAATTTCAACATTTTTGGACACTTCAAAAACCAAGTCCTAGTTCAAACCAATTTGAGTGAAATTCAAATGAGTTTGAATTTACATCTTTCAACCTTGGCCTTTTCCATTTTCTCGGAACAAGCGCATTCATGCGAGTCCGGGAAAATTATCCCCATGTCCAAATTCTTGTCCACTCATTTATTTTCTCTCCCTTTCTTTCTTTGTTTTTCTGTTTTTGGAAGAGATTTGAAGAAGGGAGAGGAGAAGCCCATCAACCGCATGCCACTAGGCCAGGCCGGCCCACCAATCCCCGTGAGGCCCAACCCTTCCTAAACCTAGCCCAATCGATCCCCTCCTCCCTCGATGCGCCGTCGTAGAGAGAGAGAGAGAGCGCAGCGCCGCCATCCCTCCTGCTTGATCCCTCGCTCGCTGGCCTCCTCTCGATCCATCCCCTCTCCCTCTCCCTCTCCTCCCTCGCGCTGCCAGAGGAGCCCTTCTCCTCGATCTTCCCCTTCCCCTCCTGTGCGCCTCCACCTCGCCCTTCCTTCTCCCATGCGTTGCCATACATTCGCCACCTCGCCGTACGAGCTGCTGCTCTGCTCCACCACCCTGCATCGTCGCCTTCCTCCGCCTCGAGTGGATCCCTGCCGCACCGGCTACTTCGCCCCTCGCCGCTGTGACCCGACCCAGCGGGCCGGTCGCTGGAGCGACCTGCTGGACCCCGTTGCCTCCCGCGTCTCCTCGTCGCATGCCGGCGACCATCAGTAGCTCCGCCGCACCCCGAGCTCCCCCGTCTCGCCTCGGACCTTGCGCTGCTCCGCCCTCGGCCTCCCGCGGTTGCCTACTGCCGGCCATCCCCATGACCAGATCCATGTCCCGCTTCGCCCGTTGACCGCGTCTTCCTCGTCCACATGGGTCACAACCAGTTCCACGGGCACCACATTTCTTTGCTGCCTTCGTGCACCTCCGGCTGCTTCCCGCTGCACCACCGGCCTATTGACTCCCTCATGGTCTGCCAAGACTTGTTACCATCGCCGTGACCCCCCACAAGACATTTCAGGGACACGCCAAGTACATCTACAGACGCACCGGACGTCTACAAAACGTGTACGACTATGTGGGCTTAAAAGTACCCTTCGGATGTGCCAAGTTCCACTACATGGACAGCCAAGTTCCTCTACCAATGACTCGAACATCTATGAATCGTGTACGACTACCGTCGCCGAAGGCCGTCGAGTGAACAACTACCGCCACTGCCGTGTACAACTACTTCCACTACATAACGAGAACGACTACTTCCCCTACGACCCGTGAACGACTACTTCCCTCGACGATTTTGAACCGCCCCGAAATGCACGATTCAAAGGTATAACCGCCGGAACGACCTTCCAAGAATGAATGCTTTGTGTATGAGATGCCCATGTTTGCACCGTGTCCGAGTTGTCGTTTGCGATGCCCCTCTTTTTCCATGCGTCGACCCATGGGAACCCGGTAACTGGGATCACCCCCACCATCTTTTCCAAGTTCTGCACATCCACACTTTCGTTGCACCGACATCTTGATGAGTTGACGGATCATCGGAATGTTGCCGTGGCACCATTTCCGTTTCTCCGCCGTGGCACCCTTTTTGTTCCGCCATGGTGATAAATGCTTCATAACATGTTCATGTCAACGCTTTCATAAAATTGCATAAAACTTGCTTATGTCATCCGCATCATGATAACAACAATTAAAATGTTTAAAATTGTGTTTGCATTAAATTGCTAAATGACATGAGGATTTACCGGAATTATTGTTTGTTGTTTCCGGCCTCATTTAAACTTGCCTGGATAGGTAGTTTATATTATGCTTCACCTCTTGCCATGTTTAACAAAATTTAATATTGTTGGGTATCTTAAACGAGAAAGAACTAAATAATTGATGTGGTGTTTCGTCAATATGCAACTCGTTGCATATTTAGCTCTACTTAACTTGTAGTGCTGTTTGTGCATATTGCCATGCCATGCTTCATTAAACCGGACATGCATCATACTTGATTGTGCATCATGCCATGATTATGCTTGTGTGTTTACCATGTTGTATGCTTCTTTCCGGTTTGCTTCTCTCGTTAGCTTCGGTTTCGTTCCTGAGTTGTGAGGATCCTTTCGACTACGTCCGCTTGTCTTCTTCATGGACTAGTTCTTCTTCCTAGCGGGATTTCAGGCAAGATGACCGCTACCCTAGATCTCAGTACTATCATTGCTATGCTAGTTGTTTTGTTCTATCGCTTTGCCGCGCTACCTATCTTTTGCTCTTCAAGCCTCCCAAATTCCCATGTCAGCCTCTAACCTTTTTCACCCTTCCTAGCAAACCGTTGTTTGGCTATGTTACCGCTTTACTCAGCCCCTCTTATAGCGTTGTTAGTTGCAGGTGAAGTTGAAGATTGCTCCATGGTGGCCAGGATTATGTTGGGATATCACAATATCTCTTATTTAATTAATGCATCTATATACTTGGTAAAGGGTGGAATGCTCGGCCTTATGCCTGGTGTTTTGTTCCACTCTTGCCGCCCTAGTTTCCGTCATATCGGTGTTATGTTCCTGGATTTTGCGTTCCTTACGCGGTCGGGTGATTTATGGGACCCCCTTGACAGTTCGCTTTGAATAAAACTCCTCCAGCAAGGCCCAACCTTGGTTTTACCATTTGCCTCACCTAGCCCTTTTTTCCCTTGGGTTTCTGGAGCCCGAGGGTCATCTTTATTTTAGCCCCCTCGGCCAGTGCTCCTTCGAGTGTTGGTCCGAACTGAGCTGCCTGCGGGGCCACCTCGGGGAAACTCGAAGTCTGGTTTTACTCGTAGCTAGTCTCATCCGATGTTGCCCTGAGAACGAGATATGTGCAGCTCCTATCGGGATTTGTCGGCACGTCGGGCGGCTTTGCTGGTCTTGTTTTACCATTGTCGAAATGTCTTGTAAACCGGGATTCCGAGACTGATCGGGTCTTCCTGGGAGAAGGTATATCCTTCGTTGATCGCGAGAGCTTATCATGGGCTAAGTTGGGACACCCCTGCAGGGTATAAACTTTCGAGAGCCGTGCCCAGGTTATGTGGCAGATGGGAATTTGTTAATGTCCGGTTGTAGATAACTTGACACCAGATCCGAATTAAAACGCATCAACCGCGTGTGTAGCCGTGATGGTCTCTTCTCGGCAGAGTCCGGGAAGCGAACACGGTTTTGGGTTATGTTTGACCTAAGTAGGAGTTCAAGGTCACCTCTTGATCATTGCTAGCTTCACGACCGTTCCGCTTGTTCTTTTGTCGCTCTTATTTGCGTATGTTAGCCACCATATATGCTTAGTCGCTGCTGCAACCTCACCACTTCACCCCTTCCTTTCCCATTAAACTTTGCTAGTCTTGATACCCATGGTAATGGGATTGCTGAGTCCTCGTGGCTCACAGATTACTACAAAAACAGTTGCAGGTACAGGTTTTGCGATGATCATGACGCGAGAGTGATGTTTGCTTGTCTTGGAGTTCCTCTTCTGCTTCTTCTTCGATCAGGGGATAGGTTCCAGGTCGGCAGCCTGGGCTAGCAGGGTGGATGTCGTTTGAGTTTCTGTTTCTGTTTCATCCGTAGTCGGATGGTGCTCTTATGTAAGATGATGTTGTATTCGTGTGGCATTGTATGCCTCTTGTATGTATCCCCATCTATTATGTAATGTTGATGTAATGATATCCACCTTGCAAAAGCGTCTTCAAGATGTGCTTCTATCCTTGGTGGGACCTTCGAGTTCCTTTAGGATAGGTTCGCATCTTGGGCATGACAAGTTGGTATCAGAGCCTCGACTGACCATAGGAGCCCCCTTGATTGTTGGCCATTGTTGAGTCTAGAAGAAAACTATTTTGAGTCTTAGGATTGTATATATCGGCGAGTAGGATTCTTTTTACTCCTCAGCCCCCTTCGTCGCTCTGGTGAGGTCTCCTGACGTAGATGTTTTGACTTTCCTCTTCTCAAATTTCACTATTTTTTTTTAGAATCACGCGGGTATCTTGGGATCGTTCCGATATTCTTATGACGAGAACATTGTTCTTGGTGCCTCCTGACATTTATGGGTTGTGGCAGTGTCCCGGGGAGTTGAGCTCCGAGGTGTTGTTGTCATAATTTTATCGTTGCAGTTCTGGAATACCTGAGTTTTGCCGACATCAAAAATCTCTTTTATGCAGTTGTTGGTGAGATAACCTCGACGCCACCCAGTACTGGGGAGTTCGGCAGTATTGCCATAACTCGTATAACGGATGCTTTTCGAAGGTTGAGGTACACAATTTCCGAAGGTTTCTTGGTTATGTGTTGACGGATGGATACAGCTGGATGTAGGGATTGTTAGTTTGGGTGAGATATATTGCTTCCCTTGTATCCCCTACACCAGATTGCATAACCAGAAAGTTTCGGGAGTTTATAGGTGGGAATTCAAGTAGCTCCTCAAATATCTTTTCGACAGATGCATGATATGGGATTGGGTAAATCTCTATCATATGTATTTGTTCCGGCTTATTCTGCAAGCCAAATCCTTTGTTTTGTTTTATTTGTGGTATTCAAGTTGCTTCGAAGTCAAATGTTGAATCCATACCTTTCCTAAATGGTGTTCTCATATTTCTATGTGAATACTAATCCTTCTTGATCATCGAGGTCATCATGTTAATTCTTTTCCAACCGGCGTGCTTCTCTTCAAGTGGATCCGATCATTTTCAACATCCGCAAGATCAATTCTATGTTTTCTCAACGGTGTTTGTTACATATTCCCCAAGTTGCCTTTGTTTTCCCGCCCTCCCACCCTTTTTTTCAAGGACTCATTTATTTTAATCAAGTATCCATTTATTCATGTGAAGTCACTTCACTCTTTTCAATCAATGTTCTGATCCAGTGATCCCTCGTGAAGATGCTCACGAGCTTCAAGTTCATCATCCTTTGTTCCTTTTTCTTCTCCGGTGGATCCAATTCAAGCTTTCAGTGTTGACCATATTCCTTTCCTCGTGTCAAATGCTTTCTCATGCCGGTGCACCTCTCATTCACTCACCTCTTGTTATTCATTTGTTCCAGAGTGTTGAAGATATCTCAGAAGATTAGTGTTTCCATTCTCAATCCGTTCAAGATATTTCGAGGTTGTTATCTCATTCAAGCCATTTAATTTAACCGGTGCAATCTCTCTTTAAAAACATTTTCAACGGTGTTTCTTTTGAGTGGGCCCTAACCCACAGGTCTTTTCCCAGGATCTTACCTGACTCTTCTAATTATTCCGGAGTTATTCTCAAATTCTTTTCAAGTGTGACGTAAGAATGAATTTCACCAGTCACATGCCTTCTCCAAGATCTCTTTCAAATTCTTTTCATCTTTGGCTCAACCTTTCCTCTTTTAATCCTTCCGGAATTTCTCAACAATTGGGTGGTGTTTCTCCTCGTCATTCTCGGAGTTTGAAGACCGAAGAAGAGTTCCTCTTAAATCCGTACCCGTTCTTCCAAAGATGCGTAGTTCAAGTTTGATGCCATCCTCTCATAATTGTTTTTGATTGTGGGAATTCTTTTCACCCATCCGGAGCATTTCATGAGTTGTTTTCCATTTCTTTCCTGCGAAGACCATCATGTCATAATTCTTCATTCTTAGTGTGTAGCTATCGTTCTCCAAATCTTACCGGTGCATCGTTCAAATAACCTCTAATCAGTTCATGATCTCTTTGTTCTCATGTATCTAAATACCCTCAAGTATCTTCATTCGTTTTCCAATTCTTCCCAGTGAATTGTGCCTTTGCTACGTTCATTTTCAATTCTTACGGTGGTTCGTTCGAGATTTCACTTCCTTCGTGACGATATCAATTCATTCGTTGTTTCCAAATCCCACCGGGGGTTCCATCAATACATTCTCAAGTTTGTGCTATATCTCTCTTAATCCTTTCTACGGGAATAAGTAGTATGCCAAATCCGTTGCTTGTCATCAACTTAAACTGATGAAGGATACGCATAACATAATTCTTATTCTTGTTTCATCCAAGTGTTTAATTCTTTTCTTCCGGAGATTGTTCATGATGAAGTAATTCTCATTTCTAGTGTTTCATTTTTTCTTTTTCCGGTGTTCCAAGTTTTCTCGGTTATATCGTCGCGAAGCGCCATCTAAATCATTGCAAGGCTTCACCTTGTGTTTTCAACTTCTTTTTCTTTTCATCATCCTTTTATTACCGGTGTTCTTCATGGAGGCTCTACATGGTGGTTCATCAAGGATTCTTTTCATTCTTCAATTGTTCTTCAAGATATCTCTCAAAGTTATGACCCGCCAAGCTATACTCAAAAATAAACATGGTGCCTAATACATGTTTTGTTTTGAGGTATTCAAGCATTCTTCATCTTGCATTCCAAAGTGCAATTCTCCTACCTTATCTTTTGAGATGGTGTTATATCATTCTTGACAATTTTCATTCATGTTTCGTGATTCATATGTTGTCAAGAATGAGGTATTTTAAATCCATGAATCTCTTTGTTGGAGTTATCTTGGTAAAGATTTCACCTAAAAGCCTTCCTGAAGGAATGTTGCTAATTGTGGTGCTTATTAATGACCCAAGTTCTCCAATTATCCTCTTGGTGAAAGAAGTTTCTCTTATCTTCATTGATCTCAACCAATCAATTATTTCTGTTAGTGGCCAGTTGTCACCTCATCATTTTGAGATGTTTTGCCATACGCCCACAACAAGCTTGTGTTTTTCGTTGTTGATTTTCCAACAACTCCGTTAAATCCTACTTTGCAAGGGTGCTTTCCAAGTTCACTTGTGGCAAAAGTTGTCATTTTCTTCTCCGTCCCTTTATCCCAACGATCTAACTTCTATTCTTTCGTTACAGAGGCATTGTGATGTTGTGCTCTTCACCCATCACCTCGTTTTGTGAGGATCGTGTTCTTTTCTTGCTTATCCATTTAACCGGAGTGTTGTATCATCTCTTCAATATCTTTTCATCTCATCAAGTTTTCTTCTCTTTTCTACTGGAGTGATGTCCAAATTCTGTCATTCTTGTTCCTTGGCTATCTCATTATACCGAGGTGGTCATATTCTTTTCATTCATGAAGCTCTTATTTCCATGTCTTTCAACCTTCAAGTTCTCGTAATACTCCTTGTTCCTCTTTTCTACCGGATTGTTTGCAAGCTCGTTCATCTCTGTTGTACTCTTTCTTTTAAATTGCTCAACCTCTCAAGGTTCATGGTTTCACTCGTTTGTCGAAGAAGCAACTTAGTTTTACCTCTTCTCTTCCTCTTCCATTTCTCTCAGGTGCCATCCTAGATCTCAGGACGAGATCCTCTCGTAGTGGTGGAGTGTTGTAACACCCCGGATACAACTTTCCATATTCGTAACTCCAACTCTTGCCTTTTTCGGAGATGCGATATAATATTTCCTTCGTGGTTGGGTTTTTGTCTTTTGTTTTGCATTTTGTTCATGTCATGCATCTCATCTCATTGCTTCATGTGCATTGCATCTCGTCATCATGCAACCCTTTTTAAAGATCACCTAAATAAATTGCATAGATCGTTGATCTATTTAAATCGAGGGATATTCACGTGGTGATTTCTCTTTAAAACATATTCAAAGTCTCCTACTATTATTAGGGAGCTATAATAAAATTATTCCATTTATTTGGAATTAACCATAACCCACTTGCAATATATCCCATGCCGTTGTTATCTCAATTCTTGGTCTCCAACCTTGCCCATAATTTCTTTCATCATTTTCCGGAGCTCCACCAAAATTTCAACATTTTTGGACACTTCAAAAACCAAGTCCTAGTTCAAACCCATTTGAGCGAAATTCAAATGAGTTTGAATTTACATCTTTCAACCTTGGCCTTTTCTATTTTCTCGGAACAAGCGCATTCATGCGAGTCCGGGAAAATTATCCCCATGTCCAAATTCTTGTCCACTCATTTATTTTCTCTCCCTTTCTTTCTTTGCTTTTATGTTTTTGGAAGAGATTTGAAGAAGGGAGAGGAGAAGCCCATCAATCGCATGCCACTAGGCCAGGCCGGCCCACCAATCCCCGTGAGGCCCAACCCTTCCTAAACCTAGCCCAATCGATCCCCTCCTCCCTCGATGCGCCATCGTAGAGAGAGAGAGAGAGCGCAGCGCCGCCATCCCTCCTGCTTGATCCCTCGCTTGCTGGCCTCCTCTCGATCCATCCCCTCTCCCTCTCCCTCTCCTCCCTCGCGCCGCCAGAGGAGCCCTTCTCCTTGATCTTCCCCTTCCCCTCCTGTGCGCCTCCACCTCGCCCTTCCTTCTCCCCTTGTTGCCATAGCTTCGCCACCTCGCCCTTCCTTCTCCCCTTGTTGCCATAGCTTCGCCACCTCGCCGTACGAGCTGCTGCTCCTCTCCACCACCCTGCATCATCGCCTTCCTCCGCCTCGAGTGGCTCCCTGCCACGCCGGCCACTTCGCCCCTCGCCGCTATGATCCGACCCAGCAGGCCGGTCGCTGGAGCGACCAGCTAGACCCCGTTGCCTCCCGCGCCTCCTCGTCGCACGCTGGCGACCATCAGTAGCTCCGCCGCACCCCGAGCTCCCCCGTCTCACCTCGGACCTTGCGCTGCTCTGCCCTCGTCCTCCCGCGGTTGCCTGCTACCGGCCATCCCCATGACCAGAGCCATGTCCCGCTTCGCCCGTTGACCGCGTCTTCCTCGTCCACATGGGTCACAACCAGTTCCACGGGCACCACATTTCTTCGCTGCCTTCGTGCACCTCCGGCTGCTTCCCGCTGCACCACCGGCCTGTTGACTCCCTCATGGTCCGCCAAGACTTGTTACCGTCGCCGTGAACCCCCACAAGACATTTCAGGGACACGCCAAGTAAATCTACGGATGCACCGGACGTCTACGAAACGTGTACGACTACGTGGGCTTAAAAGTACCCTTCGAATGCGCCAAGTTCGACTACATGGACAGTCAAGTTCCTCTACCGATGACTTGAACATCTATGAATCGTGTACGACTACCGTCGCCGAAGGCCGTCGAGTGAACAACTACCCCACCGCCGTGTACAACTACTTCCACTACATCACGAGAACGACTACTTCCCCTACGACTCATGAACGACTACTTCCCTCGACGATTTTGAACCGCCCCGAAATGCATGATTCAAAGGTATAACCGCTGGAACGACCTTCCGAGAACGAATGCATGTTGTATGAGATGCCCATTTTTGCAGCGTGTCCGAGTTGTCATTAGCGATGCCCCTCTTTTGCCGTGCGTCGACCCGTGGGAACCCAGTAACCGGGATCACCCCCACCATCTTTTGCATGTTCTGCACATCCACAGTTTTTCGCACCGACATCTTGATGAGTTGACGGATCATCGGAATGTTGCCGTGGCACCATTTCTGTTTCGCCGCCGTGGCACCCTTATTGTTCCGCCATGGTGATAAATGCTTCATAACATGTTCATGTCAACGCTTTCATAAAATTGCATAAAACTTGCATATGTCATCCGCATCATGATAACAACAATTAAAATGTTTAAAATTGTGTTTGCATTAAATTGCTAAATGACATGAGGATTTACCGGAATTATTGTTTGTTGTTTCCGGCCTCATTTAAACTTGCCTGGATAGGTAGTTTATATTATGCTTCACCTCTTGCCATGTTTAACAACTTTTAATACTGTTGGGTAGCTTAAACGAGAGAGAACTAAATAATTGATGTGGTGTTTCGTCAATATGCAACTCGTTGCATATTGAGCTCCACTTAACATGTAGTGCTGTTTGTGCATACTGCCATGCCATGCTTCATTAAACCGGACATGCATCATACTTGATTGTGCATCATGCCATGATTATGCTTGTGTGTTTACCATGGTTTATGCTTCTTTCCGGTTTGCTTCTCTCATTAGCTTCGATTTCGTTCCGGAGTTGTGAGCATTCGTTCGACTACGTCCGGTTGTCTTCTTCATGGACTAGTTCTTCTTCCTAGCGGGATTTCAGGCAAGATGACCGCTACCCTGGATCTCAGTACTATCATTGCTATGCTAGTTGCTTTGTTCTATCGCTTTGCCGCACTACCTATCTTTTGCTCTTCAAGCCTCCCAAATTCCCATGTCAGCCTCTAACCTTTTTCACCCTTCCTAGCAAACCGTTGTTTGGCTATGTTACCGCTTTGCTCAGCCCCTCTTATAGCGTTGTTAGTTGCAGGTGAAGTTGAAGATTGCTCCATGGTGGACAGGATTATGTTGGGATATCACAATATCTCTTATTTAATTAATGCATCTATATACTTGGTAAAGGGTGGAAGGCTCGGCCTTATGCCTGGTGTTTTGTTCCACTCTTGCCGCCCTAGTTTCCGTCATACCGGTGTTATGTTCCTGGATTTTGTGTTCCTTACGCGGTCGGGTGATTTATGGGACCCCCTTGACAGTTCGCTTTGAATAAAACTCATCCAACAAGGCCCAACCTTGGTTTTACCATTTGCCTCACCTAGCCCTTTTTTCCCTTGCGTTTCCGGAGCCCGAGGGTCATCTTTATTTTAGCCCCCCCCCCGGCCAGTGCTCCTTCGAGTGTTGGTCCGAACTGAACTACCTGCGGGGCCACCTCGGGGAAACTTGAAGTCTGGTTTTACTCGTAGCTAGTCTCATCCGATGTTGCCCTGAGAACGAGATATGTGCAGCTCCTATCGGGATTTGTCGGCACATCAGGCGGCTTTGCTGGTCTTGTTTTACCATTGTCGAAATGTCTTGTAAACCGGGATTCCGAGACTGATCGGGTCTTCCTGGGAGAAGGTATATCCTTCGTTGATCGCGAGAGCTTATCATGGGCTAAGTTGGGACACCCCTGCAGGGTATAAACTTTTGAGAGCCATGCCCGCGGTTATGTGGCAGATGGGAATTTGTTAATGTCCGGTTGTAGATAACTTGACACCAGATCCGAATTAAAATGCATCAACCGCGTGTGTAGCTGTGATGGTCTCTTCTCGGCAGAGTCCAGGAAGCGAACACGGTTTTGGGTTATGTTTGACGTAAGTAGGAGTTCAGGGTCACCTCTTGATCATTGCTAGCTTCACGACCGTTCCGCTTGTTCTCTTCTCGCTCTTATTTGCGTATGTTAGCCACCATATATGCTTAGTCGCTGCTGCAACCTCACCACTTTACCCCTTCCTTTCCCATTAAGCTTTGCTAGTCTTGATACCCATGGTAATGGGATTGCTGAGTCCTCGTGGCTCACAGTTTACTACAACAACAGTTGCAGGTACAGGTTTTGCGATGATCATGACGCGAGAGCGATGTTTGCTTGTCTTGGAGTTCTTCTTATGCTTCTTCTTCGATCAGGGGATAGGTTCCAGGTCGGCAGCCTGGGCTAGCAGGGTGGATGTCGTTTGAGTTTCTGTTTGTGTTTCATCCGTAGTCAGATGGTGCTCTTATGTAAGATGATGTTGTATTCGTGTGGCATTGTATGCCTCTTGTATGTATCCCCGTCTATTATGTAATGTTGATGTAATGATATCCACCTTGCAAAAGTGTCTTCAAGATGCGCTTCTATCCTTGGTGGGACCTTCGAGTTCCTTTAGGATAGGGTCGCATTTTGGGCATGACAAGTGGCCTTCTTATTGGCCTTCTTGTCCGGCACCACGTGGGGTGTCGGAACCCGCAGCCCCGTCAATCGGGCGTCCGCTGGGTCTTCTGGTAGGGGAGCCGTACAGTTAACCTTCCCGGACTTCTTCTGCCATGCCTGTCAAAGCTAAGGGAGTTTAGATCCCGCATAGAGTCAAACTATGAAAAACAAGTGTCCCGTAAAGGGTAAAATAGCTTACCTCACCGGCTTGATGCTGCGAGCTGAATCCGCGATCTTCGGTAGCGGATGCGGGAGCCTCGGCGCCCTTGAACAGCACCCTCCAGGCGTCTTCGTACGTAGTGTCGAAGAGCCTTCTCAAGGTCTGGTGCTGTGCCGGATCAAACTCCCACAAGTTGAAAGCCCGTTGTTTGCACGGGAGAATCCGGCGGATGAGCATGACCTGGACTGCGTTGACGAGCTTGATCTTCTTGTTCACAAGGTTTTGGACGCAGGTTTGGAGTCCGGTCAGCTCTTCCAAATCACCCCATGTCAGGCCCTTCTCTTTCCAGGAGGTGAGCCGTGTGGGGATGCTAGATCTGAATTCGGGGGCCGCTGCCCATTCAGGGTCACGCGGCTCGATGATGTAGAACCACCCCGATTGCCACCCTTTGATGGTTTCCACAAAGGCGCCCTCGAGCCATATGACGTTGGGCATCTTGCCCACCATGGCGCCTCCGCACTCCGCCTGCTGGCCGCCCACTACCTTCGGCTTGACATTGAAGGTCTTCATCAATAAGCCGAAGTGGGGTTTGATGCGGAGGAAGGCCTCGCACACAACGATAAACGCTGAGATGTTGAGGATGAAATTCGGGGCCAGATCGTGGAAATCTAGGCCGTAGTGGAACATGAGCCCCCGGAAAAATGGGTGGAGTGGGAAGCCCAGTCCATGGAGGAAATGGGGAAGGAACACCACTCTCTCATGGGGCCCGGGGGTGGGGACGAGCTGCCCCTCGTCTGGAAGCCGGTGCGCAATGTCCTTGTGCAGGTATCCGGCTTTCCTCAACTTTTTGATGTGCCCCTCCGTGACGGAGGAGGCCATCCACTTGCCTCCCACTCCGGACATGGCTGGGGAAGGTTGAGGCGAGATGTGCGGACTTGGGCGCTGGAGCTCGAGTACGCGGAAATGGATAAGCAAAGGAGGAAGAAGGCGTAGGTAAAAAAGTTGATCCTTATCCCCTTATATGGTCGGACGAAACTATGCATCCCGCCAGCCTGGTAAAACTCGCTTATCTCCCAGGCACCATAATCAATGGCGCGGTTGGGTTACCCACGCCCGTATTGATGAGAATCCCGGAATAAGGGGACACAATCTCTGCTTTGACAAGACATGCCAAGGAAACCGCTTCGCTAAACGCGCTGAGGTGGAACAGTAAAAATGATTCGAATAAAGGCTTGGCCGTGGTGTGATGTCACGCCACGGAATACGTCAGCAGATTGAACTTGTGTAAATATTATTCTCTCTACGGTGGTATGTGGAACTTATTTTGCAGAGCCGGACACTATCCTTGTGTTCAAAATCTTCTATGAAGTATTCGGAGGAGGAACCCGCCTTGCAATGCTGAAGACAATATGCGCGCCGGACTCTTCGTCATTGAAGCCTGGTTCAGGGGCTACTGAGGGAGTCATGGATTAGGGGGTGTCCGGATGGCTGGACTATCACCGTTGGCCGCACTCCTAGACTATGAAGATACAAGATTGAAGACTCCGTCCCGTGTCCGGATGGGACTTTCCTTGGCGTGGAAGGCAAGCTTGGCGATACGGATATGTGGATCTCCTACCATTGTAACCGACTCTGTGTAACCCTAACCCTCTTCGGTGTCTATATAAACCGGAGGGTTTTAGTCCGTAGGACGAACAACAATCATACCATAGGCTAGCTTCTAGGGTTTAGCCTCTTTGATCTCGTGGTAGATCTACTCTTGTACTACCCATATCATCAATATTAATCAAGAAGGAGTAGGGTTTTACCTCCACCGAGAGGACCCGAACCTGGGTAAAAACATCGTTTCCCTTGTCTCCTGTTACCATCCGCCTAGACCCACAATTCGGGACACCCTACCCGAGATCCGCCGGTTTTGACACTGACAGTGCCCTCTCGAGCCCCTGGTGCTCTACCTCACTGCCACGCCCTCCTCCGCCAGTGCAGCTCTTGTGGCGATTCGGGAAGAGCGCCAGGTCAGGGCTGCAGCCCGACCAGCCACGGCCCTGGCCGCGGCAGCACAAGACCAGGAAGGCCTCGCGAAGACCACAGCCTTGGCAGATGGAGACCAGCCTCAACAGGGAGACGCCCCCAGGGCTGAAGGAGCCTCACCAGGCAGCCAGGTGCTGTGGGCTCCTACGTCTCAGGAGGCACTTAACCCTCCAGAGGGCACGGGCCTCATCAGCACACCCACCCTCATCGAGCATCCGGTGTACTTTGTCAGCACGGTGCTCTGGGACGCTAGGGCGCCATACCCCATGCCTCAGAAGCTCTTGCTTGCGCTGCTGGCAGCCTCCCGTAAGTTGCGGCATTACTTTCAAGGTCACCCCATCAAGGTCATCTTGGCCTACCTATTGGAAAGGGTACTCCGGAGCCCCAATTCCGCTGGAAGGGTCGCCGAATGGAACATTGAGATGCAAGCATTTCAGTTGGAATTCAGCACAACCTGGGTCGTCAATGGAGCCGCACTTGCAGATTTTGTGGCTGAATGGACAAAGGCGCCATGGCTTGGAGCGGGTGAAGATCGATCACTTTCCCCAGGGAGCGAGGCACTGGACGGCTGGGTCATGTACTTCGATAGAGCATTCTCGCGGCATGTTGCGGGGGCTGGAGCAGTGCTTATGTCCCCCACTCAGGACAAGCTCTATTACGTCGTGCAGCTCTGTTTCCAGCATGGAGAAGGTCTCCAACAACATGGGCCTCATAGCGGGCTTAAAAGCTGCACCAGCACTAGGGGTGAAGCGCCTAATCATCAAGGGTGACTCACAGCTCCTCGTCAACTTCTCCAACAAAGTGTACGAGCCAAAGGACGAGCACATGGAGGCGTATCTTGCGGAGGTGCGTAGAATGGAAAAGCAATTTTGGGGGCTGGAGTTGCAGCATGTGCCCCGCGGCACCAACCAGGAGGCTGATGACATCGTGAGGAGGGCATCCAGGCGGCTGCCTCAGGAGCCTGGCGTTTTCGAAGAATGGCTCTTCAAGCCTTCGGCAGCACCGTCACTGTCAAGCACATCGCATCCTCGGGAAGAACTCCCTCCACCACCTGCCACAGGAGCCCCGGCCTATGCCCCAACCTCGGGAGCATGCTTGCTCCTGGCGCTAGAGCCTCATGAGGGATGCTGGACTACGGAATTCAAGGACTACCTGATGCGAGGGACCCTACCAGAGAAAGAGGAGGACGTGGAATGTGTGGCCCGGCAGGCCACGGCCTACCGCATCCAAGACGGGGAGCTCTACCGGAAGCGTCCAAATGATGTTTCCCTGTGTTGCATCTCCAAGGAACAGGGGAAGGAGCTGCTGGGTGACATACACGATGGGGACTGCGGGCACCACTCATCATCATGGACCCTTGTTGGCAAGGCATTTTGCAGCGGGTTCTATTGGCTCACGGCACTCAACGACGCAATCGAGCTGGTGAAGGATTGCGAAGCCTGCCAATTCCATGCCAAGCAGACCCATCAGCAAGCTCAGGGCCTGCAGACCATCCCACTCTCGTGGCCATTCGCGATCTGGGGGCTGGATATCTTGGGCCCATTCCCTCGGGCGCCTGGGGGCTACCGCTACCTCTACGTCACCATCAACATGTTCACCAAGTGGGCGGAGGTGGAAGCCGTCCGCACCATCCCGGCTGGTTCTGCAGTCAAATTCATCAAGGGCCTCGTGAGCCGATTCGGGGTCCCTAATCGCATCATCACCGACAACGGTTCGCAGTTCACTGGCAACCTGTTCAAAACATATTGTGCTAACCTTGGAACGTAGATCTGCTACGCTTCGGTGGCGCAGCCCTGGAGTAACGGCCAGGCCGAACGCGCCAACACAGAGGTCCTAAAAGGCCTCAAAACCAGGACCTTCAAGAAGAAGTTGGAGGCCAGTGGCAGGGGCTGGTATGATGAGCTCCAGTCCGTGCTGTGGTCCATCCGTAGTACCACCACCAAGTCGACTGGCGAGACCCCGTTCTTCCTCGTCTACAGAGTAGAGGCGGTCCTCCCTCACGAGGTCAGTCATTGCTCCACGCGGGTCCTAGCGTTTGATGAACCGCAACAGGACGCCATGCGGGGGTTGGACCTCGTGCTAGGGGAGGAACACCGTCGGGAGGCCGCACTACGAGCAGCGAGATACCAGCAGGCGCTGTGGCGGTATCATTGCCACAACATCCGCCCCAGGACTCTTGAGGTAGGTGACATCGTGCTAAGACGGGTGCTCTCCAGGGATGGTCTGGACAAGCTCTCGCCCATGTGGGATGGCCCATTCAAGGTTGTTCATGTTTCCATACCTGGAACCGCACGCCTGGAGACCCGGGACGGGGTGCCTGTCCCAAACGCTTGGAACATTCAGCACCTCTGGAGGTTCTAAACTTGAAGTAAGGCCCAGTGCCTGTGAAGAAGGCCCGGTGCCTATGAAGAAAGACCTAGTGCGTGTAAAGAAGGCCCGGTGCCTGTGAAGCTCGCCGCCCCAAGAAAGGCCCAGTGCCTGTGAAGAAGGCCTAGTGCCTCTGAAGCTCGCCGCTCGTGACACTCTCACATAACAATGAGTTGGGGCTGTACACGCCCCGAAGTCTCCGGAGTGCCGCCCTTGGGCCTCGGGGGCTCCCGCCCACGCCTAGTGGCAGCACTTAGCTCCGCGCTGGTGAGAAGACATCAAAGACTAGACTAGGTGCCGGACGTGGCTTGTCATTTTCTTTCCGCAGTTGGCTTGCTCTCCCTTGTTTGAACTTTTATTGAAGTTGCTTGTAGTGTTGTTTGCTGTCCTCCGCCCCAGTTCTCTGTTTTTGGCTTTTGCCCGGCTCACCTTTTCACTCGCAAACCTCGCGAGGGGGCTGCGCGGGCGCCCTCGTGAGCCCTTTCTCGCCTGATTTTCGCGAGGCTCCCTTGCTCAAGTTCACAGCGGGAGCACCCCTCCCGGTGTGTGCCGCACGGGCATCGCGACACAAAGAGACGGGCCTAAGCTGGGAACCCTCGTGACCAAGGTTTGAAAACTATTCCCCCAATTGATCTTTGCAGACCTAAAGGTGCCTGGCGAGGCCTCGGGCAAGTACCTCGCGAGGCAGAAACTACAGCAAACATCCAGAGCTAAGTTGTTCCTACGCGCAAGCACATGACCGCAACACCATAACACAGCACAGGGACGATAAAAATAGCACAATAATTAGGGACCATAGTTTGTTGCACGCCCCCATGGGGCTCCATACTTCTTTCTCTCTCTCTCAATGCAGGAAAAGGAGAAAAACAAAAACGGCGCACACCTTGTGACAGCTCGCGAGGAGGGATCGGCACCGTCCTCCCGAGCTCAATCAGACTCCGCCTCGCGCTTCACCGGGGCACTACAACGGGACGACCTGCTACCGCCCTCGAAGCGGGCGCGGCAACGTCCTGGATGATCGCGGCCACCGCTGGAGGATTTGTCACCGGAGGAGGAGCCGCTGAAGCTCGGCGAGCCGCGGACGCCGCGATGAGCGGGTTCGCCTTCACCCTCGTCACGGCCGTCGCCAAGGCCAAGCACCTCGTCGCAGTCATCGTCTTCAGGGCAGTAGCCAACACGGCGGCCATCTTCTCCGAACACCCTCACGTAGAGGGTCGCGTCGCCATCAAACTTGAAGTGGAGGGTGCACCGCCGGCCCAGGCCACGCGCGCGGGCAAACGTCTGCCAGCCTCGGGCCAGGGCCACGTTCCCGGTGACGGAGATCTCCACCGCGACCCAGGAAGCCCTGCTACAGGAGCCGTCTGCCTAGAGCCAGAGCCCGCCAGGGTCATCGGTTGGCAATTCGCCGGCAAAGAAGCGGGGAAGCTGGAGCCAGTTGCCGGCCGGGTCTGCCAACCATACGACGAACTCCGGCAACACATCTGCCAACTGAAAGCGTGGCCGAGGAGGCCGCGCAATCATGACAAGCCTTCCTCCACCGACCGGGCGGCCATCACCGTGCGAAGGACCACCACCGCAGCCACGAGGAGCTGCTGCGGGAGTCGCGGGGTGCTTGCGGGGACGATCACGACCACGCTTGGGCGGACGAGAGCCAGACCCTTCCTGGCGAGCCTTCCCCTTTTCCGCGGCTGAGAACCTCTTCACGGGCACCATGGGACGCGGCAAGCAACCGGAGCAAGGAGTAAGAAGAAGCAGGCGGGGAGAGGGGAGATGTGCAGCGGGGGCCTTTGCCCCTCCACATTTATAGCCCAAGGGAGGCCAACCGCCGGCCTCCACGATCACAGGTAATGATGACTCTTTTTGCATGCAGTAGGGACTCGTCAAATCGGGCAGTTGCCGAGGCAGCATAGGGAAGTGGAGACGCCCACGTCTAATCAACCGGCATGCAGCGACCATGGCCGTAGGCTGTTGGGGCCCGCGGCGCTCCGCACTTGCCCTTTGGCTTCACTGCTAAGCCAATTCCGAGCGCGCCTTGGGCCCGGGGGATACTATCGGTGTTCTGGGAACGGGGGTCCCCAAACTTGCCTGCCTACGACCTGCAGCGTCGCTCAGCAGTGGCCCAGTACGGCCCGTCTTCATCAACCCAAGTTCAAGACCCTCCCGGGGCGGACGACGATGAGGCCTCCTCTGGGGCGGCCTCATCAGGCAGGCTCGCGAGGAGGCGGAGAGATCAAGGCAAGGAGTACCTCATGAGGTGCTCATGACGCAAGCCATGACGATCAAGACCAGGCGGGTGCCAGCCTACGCATTGTCCTTGTTTCCTCTCTGGTGCAAAGGAGGCAAGCGCGGGAACAGAGTATCGGGGCATCAAGTAAAGGTTTCAGTATCGGTGCAATGAGACCAAGACCAGTAGAGCGGCAGGACGAAGATCACCATGGATCCCAAGACGGCGTCATCGCCAATGCCTTTGGCAGTCGAAGACCAACTTTAGTCAGGATAGCTTGTACTAGTTGTCCCCCTTTTAAATGGCCGTTGTTGGCTCCCTTCCCGCTCAATATTTGGGAAGAGGACCAGGGCCTCTATAAATCGAGATAGCCACCACAATAGAAAGGGGGGAGAGCTCACCCAGAGCCAGGAGAGAGCATCGAATCCTTCCCTGGTAGAACACCGCACCAGCTGAAGAACACCCCTGGCGAGGTTGTTCTTCCTCTGTACTGTTCATCATCATCCCAGAGGCAATCCACCACACCACACACTGGATTAGGGTATTACACCACAACGGTGGCCCGAACCAGTATAAACCTCGTGTCCCTTGTGTTGTTCATCGTGTTAGGTTCGCGGCGAGGTTTTGGGGCCTGAATCGGTAGGGAGAAGATCTTTGTGTGCACCCCAGAGTTCGAACCTTCAGGGGTTTTGCCGGAACCCGAAATCCAACAGCGGCCACGGCCGACGAGGCCCTCGAGGCGGACGGGTGAGCTACGGCACCGGACTTCTTCTTGGGCGCCATAGCTGATGGAGCCATCGACGATGAAAATGGCGATGAAGATGATGCATTGTTCATGCTTTTGGGTGCACGCAAGTGATCCCCCTACCTAGTGCGCCAAAGATGTCATGGGAAACCATGGCCACCTATGAGGCCATGAGCATCTTTCTGGTTCGGCAGGGGGATAGCACGTTGCAAAAAGAGCAGAGAAGCGTAACATTGCATGGCAATGATCACATGGGAAGTTTATACCCAGGTTCGGGACGCCGTGAGGCGTAAAACCCTACTCCTGCTTTGGTGGATTGATGGTGGAACAATGGTGGTGAGCGCAGCGCACTTGCTCGGCAGGGTTGCCTCGAGGTGAAAGTGGCTACACGCATATGAGTGTGAGAGGGTCTGGATCAGCCAACCCTTTCTATGGTCGCCATGGGCCTCCTTTTATTGATCAAGGGGTCACCATAGTGGAAAATCAGTCATTACATACTGATTAGATAGCAAACAATGCTATCATACCTAATTCTGCAGGCTAGCAGAGCGCATTAAGTGCGCCACTTAGCATCACATCACAGCTTGCCCGGCAGGCCCTGTTGGGCTGTTCTGCTGGCTTCGTGCCAGCTTGCTTGACACGTCTCAGGATGGGTGTCGCCTGGAGGCATTTTTTGTAAGAAGTGGCTGCCATGTGTCAAACAACATCCACTTAATCACCTTGTGGCTTCACACCATGCTGATCAATGACGTGCGTCGTGATGAGGTGGAGCAATCGAGTGGCATGCCTCCGTGAGCCCTAGTAGGCCTACCGGGGTGTCCTTGGGACCTGCTTCCGGGGCAAACCCAGCCTTGCCAGGCTCGCATGCCTGGCAAGGGAGGTTCCTCTTGTCGTGGTTTCTCGTCTCTCTTTCTTGTCTTGGTTATCTTGTTCTGCACTTTGGTCCTTCAAAGGACTGATCCCTCAAACTTTGATATGTCCTGGTGTGTGTAATCTTTTTCTTGTGCCTGTGCACAGTCTGGGCAACAGACCAAGGATTTGTTGCGCTGACAACCAGTTAGTCATCTATACCCATTCATGTGTCAAATACATCCTAGGGTTTCTCTGGTTACTCCTGCGTCCTGCCTCCCCGTTTTTGGAATAGAAATCCTATGGTTATGTTCTCCTAATCCATGAAATCTAAGTAAGTTTCGTGAGTTCCGTGTAGTGTATTAATGTTTGAATGGTACAACTGATAACTGATTAGTTGTTTCATCTGTGCAAATGATTTATGCTAATAATCCGACTAGGGTTAGTGTTCGTGCTAATAATTCCTCGCCAGGTCTTAACAATTGATTTTGAATGACCTACATATATGTTTGTGCCATTATTTTTTCAAGATTGGTTTGTACATAGACGACTGTGCCTAAGAATCGAATCATAATCTCTCGATATGTCTAAAAAGTAGCCATAAATTCCTAATCCTACTTTACGGCATGTAAACATTGATTTTCTGCCAAATTTTGGTAACTTCCAAATGTTCACTAGAGATTAGTTTGTATTCCAAATTTGACATCACATTTTTTTACTATATGTATAGGTGCTGTCTGACGGTGTCGACAGTGAGGATGAAGATGGCCAGAGGAGGTACAAGAGGCAAATCCTCAGGGAGCTTTATGCGGGAATGCTTAACAGGCGTATTAGGACCTAGGACAACGGCTATCGATGCCCATTTTGCAACCAAAAGCTTCATGATGCGTATCAAAGTGTTCTGGCGCATGCAAGAGGACGAGCCGTTGGCTCCTTCAAGGAGAAGTATTCTCGCAGGGTGGCGCACGCCGCGTACGCCGTGTACATGGAGAAGCTTCAGGATCATGCCAGTAGATGATAAGAGATGTGGGATCAGACTATGTATGGCTATGTAGTGTCTTAATTATAAATGTGCTTGAGTATGCTTACTTACGGTTGAACTATGTACTTATGGTTGAACTATGCTTGTGCACTCTTATTGTGATAGCCTGGCTTAATAGGGATGATAGACTACTCATATAAATAAGTAGTTCCTTCTTTTCCGGAAACCCATTCAGACAGAAGTCCAAAGTTAAGCGTGCTCAGCTTGGAGTAATTTCAGGAAAGGTGACCGACCAAAAAGTGAGGACAAAGTGCGCAGAAAAGACTAGTATTGATTTGTGGGGCCAGTCTAGATCCCGCCAGGCGTAACGACCACCAGCTGGTGTATGCGGGGCGTTACACTTATTCTCTATGTCTGAGTATATTTAATCTATGTTTACTTATGTCTAAATGTGGGATATGGATGCAATCAGTTCGGTTGATGGAATCTACCTCCGTCCTTGTTTATTGGTCCCCTTTGTAATTTGTGTTAAATTTTGACCAAAGATTTAACTGACAAAATGTTAGTGCAGGTCAGCAAAAATTATATCGTTGGATGCGTATTTGAACGTAGTGTTCAGCAATATAATTTTTGGTGACATGCATAAACATTTGTTAGTTAAATCTTTGGTGAAAATATGACACAAATAAAAAAGGGGACTAATAAACTAGGAAGGAGGTAGTATGTCAATCACACACGGTTCCCAAAATTGGAACCATGTGCAATGACTTCCATTTTCCTTGTTACGTCCATCACACACGGTTGGCTCTAGCAAACCGTTGCCTCCAAAACTCTTTGTGGGAGAGAAAACCCTCAACCAAATTCAAAAAAGAAAAAAGAAAACCATCACCATCCCCATGTCACAAAAACCATCACCCCGCCCGCCACCCCCTTAGGTCCCCATTCACACCCGCACAAGCTCCTCTGCGACTCTGCATGGCAGCGCCTATCGCCACAGCAACCACTTAGCTCGCCTCCTGCCGCTGCCGCCAGGCTGCCGGCAAACCCCACCACATTTCGCCACTTCCGCTTGTTGCCGCCTATCGCCATCGACTTTCTCGATGCTGCTCGCGGTCGACCCAGCTCCGCCGGTAGGGGAATCCACCGTATTTAGGGATTTTTCTCATGGACAACAAGGTAACTAATTTAATGAGATATTGTCTCATCTCTTATTCCAATTCATCTGCCTCCTTCAATCACCAGGCCGAAATCACCGTGAATTCATTTTTATTCGAGCTGATTTGAGGGTTTTCTTTCATTCATAGAGTGTATAGTGCACAGACACATCAGGACTTTGTGGCCTCGGCCAGACATCCATGGAGTTCCATCTCATCGTACCAGGTGACTTGAGGATGTGCGCGGTATGTTCAATCTCACCCTTAATCAATTGGCATGGCCTAGTTTCCTGAACATATACTAAATATTGCTACATTCGGATATAAGGTGCCACATGCAGCATATACGTCGAAGTGGATTTTTTCCCTCTTCTTTCTATATTAGGCAAATTAATGATGTATTGTGCTTTCGATTACTCTCATATTTCCATGACATCATGGTTACCCTATCTATTTAATTATAGATTTTTGTCCTTTGATTTCAACTATTGTATAGTTCTTTCAATTTTGCCCATATTTGCATGTTACATTATTCTTTAACAATCCTACCATTTTCTGTAGCAGGTCCCTTGCTATGCACCATAATCTATCATACACAATCTTGTCCTTTACATAAATCAAGACTACAGGGATGTCACTGAACACAAACCAAGGATTTACAATCGTTGCTACTGTAAGACTTGATGAACGTGGTGACTCCTATTTTGGCACTGGACTTTGGAAAGAAATTTCTATGTTTTATGTACTGAAAGATGGCACTAAAATTGCACTACACATAAAAGAGCCTGGTCATGAGATATATGCTAACTTCCTCGACGATATCATCCATCCAGACTTTGTTCAAAGTAAGTGTTCTTTTCAAGTATCTGCATGTTTACTTACCTAGCAATATCAAAGGAATTGTGTAGTATTTAAGAAACCAATTGTTATTGCATTTTCTTGCTCTATTCCTTCCTAGCAACTTCTAGTTACCAATACACTTTTCTATTGCCCTGTTTTAACTAAATATTCCCTGTACTCCCATTTCTATCAAAAAGCGCCGCTAACAAGGAGACTCCGGAGGTGGAGAATGGGGCTGCCAACAAGCGGAGGCGGGTCAAGCAAGAACCGCAAGCGACTCCAACAGGCCTAAACTTCATCAGCAGCCTCCCCGATGATATGTTGATAGTCATCATCTCCCTCCTCCCAATCAAATATGGGGCGCGGACAACCGTCCATTCCCGGTGGTGGCGCCCCCTATGGCACTCCACCCCTCTCGACTTCATCAACACCCACGGGCTCTACCATGGCAATCACAAAAGCTTGGATGCATTCTCCCAAATCCTCGGCAGTCACCATGGCCCAACCAGAGGCCTTAGCACGGGCAAGTTTTGTTCCAATGGCAAGGACCGAGCCAAGCTTGACGAGTGGTTCGATCCCCCGCCCTAGATCAATTCGAGGAGCTCACTTTTGATGATGGGCGCTCGCTGCCAACATCCGAGCTCCGCCTCGCGCCCACGTTACGCGTCGCCAAGTTCAGGAACTTCCATTCCCCCTCCCCCTTAATGATGCGCCCACTCTTATTCTACCACGACTGAAGCACCTCGAGCTCGTCGTTGTCCGCCTCCCCGACAGTGACATGGAGCGCCTGCTCCATGGCTGTACTGCACTTGAGTACCTTCGTCTTCAGGTGATCAATGGGTTGAGTAGCTTCCACATCACCACATCACCTCCATGACTCTCCTGACTATTTATGTGTGCTTCTGGTGCTGCAAGAAGACATCACAAAATGTGTACCACGGTATGGTCATCGAGGACGCACCTTCACTCGAGAGATTACTTGTAGTTGATCAATGTTATTTCTGCGCCAAAATTGACAATGGTGGGATACTCGTCTGACAAATAGTTTGAACTTGTTATTGGATCCACACCCATTCAGGTACAACAGCCGCCTTCTACCTCTCCTTCTAGAAATTAACATTATTTCTAATTTTGAAGATTTATGTTCATCTGTCATCTAGAAAATGATTTCGACAAGCTTGACCCCGAAACTGTGTGCAGTGAAGGTCTTGGCACTAGAATCTATCGGCCCCAACCTGGACCAAGTTGTCAGTTTTCTGAGATGGTTTCCGTGCCTGGAGAAGCTATATATTGAGGTGATGTTCATTTCCTGTTAAATGTTAACCATATGGGAGTTGAATTTTTGACACTTTTTTCCAAGTTTACAATGACAATGTACTACAATTTTGAAGGATTTTTGGAGGCTTTCAGTACATATATGTCCCCCCCATATTGGTTGCTTGATCCATATGGTTACAATCCATAAGCTTTCTAGATTGTAATCAAATGCCCATGTTAATCATGTCAGATCGAAGATGGCATGTTAGTGCATTTTACAAAGCCTGCAAACCAGATAGGCATGTAGTAGTGTTCAAAACTGCATGTAGGCACTAACATGTTTTCTTCTTTTGCAGATAATATTAGGGAAAGTGGTGGATAATGTGATACAATATAACAATCCCATCGAATTCCTAGATCTGCATCTCTCAGAAATTACTTTGAACTCCTACCGAGGGACCTCAACAGAGATTATATTCGCCAGGTTTTTTGTTGTCAGAGCAAGGGTGTTGAAGCTAATGAGGTTTTACCTTCATTTATTTTGCAAAAATGAATGGTTTGTTCATCAGCGCTGGCAGCTGCGGCGGAATGGAATAGGCTCTGAAAAAGCTGAATTTTGTTTTGGAACTTCAGATGACATAGTAATCAGAAGTCATCATGTCAACCCCATAGATGACTTCTCAGTGGCTGACCCCTTTGCAAAAATTATGAAGTTTCGAAACCAGCCTTACAACTGGTAATATTAGTTTGAACCTCTCTTATATCCATGTTCAACGGATCAGCGCGGGCGTTTGCAGCTGATGAGCTGAATTTCGTTTCTAATATTAGTTTGAACCTTGTAATCCTCGAATTTGAGCCATATAACTCTAGAATTTAAACCTTGTAATATTTCGAGCTTTTGTGGTACAATCGTTGAAATGGCATCGTATGAGACTCGTATATTGGTAGCACTATTTTGACCTTAATATGTAATGGACTTAGATTTTATTAACCATTCTCGAATGTGTTTACCTTGTCGATCTCATAGCACACGATCCGTATAGCTAACTCGACTGTGATCTTCTACATTATTGCACATAGTTGGTTTCTCCGACCCTGTGCCCTATAGAGCACAACATTAATTATCACACTCGAGTGTCCATCATCACACTTTTGTGTAACTTTGACCTCATAACCCAAGGGTAAACTTATGACCGAAGCCATTCCACACACTTTGTTTTTACAAAGCTTTTTGCCTATAAACGTCCATGATTTTCCCCTCTTCTAGCCGACGAGTGGCCAAACTAGCCAGGCGGGAAGCTTGCGCGGTAAACTGCATGGTTTTGTGGGAACAGGCTCACCAATGGTACATTTGGCGCCTCTTTGAGCCCATGCGTGGTCAAACGAAACGTGTTCGGGAAGCTTGCGCGGTAAACTGCATGGTTGCGTGGGAACAGGCTCACCAATGATACATTTGACGCCTCTTCGGGCCTATGCATGGTCAAACGAAATGTGTGCGGGGTTTTCAAGCGTGCACTGGAATCCTTCGCTATGAAAGTGGTGACAAGACATGACGATTACAGGCCGGCCGGCCCCCATTTATTACAGTGCCATTTAACCCTTGTGTCTCTTCAACCTTTCGATTGCACCCCACTATTGCAAGAAGCACACCCACAATTCTTAGAGGGTATCCCGCGCGGCTCCAATGGCACTCTGAGCGGCTACCGACGATCAGCTGCAGTTCACCATGCATGTCATGGTGGATGCCGGTGTTAAATCCGGCGTATCTCATAGTAGGGGTCCTAGGCTAGGCGTCTTGGAGTGATGGTAACATGGACACATGATTTTACCCAGGACCGGGCTCTATGGAGGAGATAATACCCTACATCCTGCTTTTGAGTGTATTCATATGGGGTGTAGTACAGAGTACATGTATCTACGACGAGATTGTTCTAATGAATATAAGTTGATCTATTGACTGGCATGGGCTCAGTTTATATAACACACCAGAGGCCAAGGATTTTTAGGACAGTCCTTGGCTTGAGCGCCATGTCTTGTGGAGTCTTCATTGTATGCGGCATGGGCTGCCTAAAGTGGCCCATTAGTGAATCACCATGGGGGTCCTCGCCCCGATCCAGCTGGTCGGAGACGACATGGTGAGTACCCCCTAGTCCAGGACACCGTCAGTAGCCCCCTGAACCGGTCTTCAAGTTGGAGACGATCATCCATTCTTCCAAATTGTTCTTTATCTTTGGTCGTCGATCTTGAAAACCGGTTCAACAAATCTTCTCATCTTCGATCCGAAGAGTTTACACGTCGAGTATCCGAGGAGCCCCTTTAAGTTCTTGGCCTTTATCAATGCCTTGTTTTTTCTATGCCACACCTCGGGTTGGAAGTTGTTCTCGTGTGGCGGTGTCCTCTTGCATCCGAGCTCCAATGCTGGACTGCATTCGAGGTATCTTTTGCAACCGAGCACCAATGCCAGACTGTATCCGAGCTCCAAGGCCGGACTATATCCGAGGTGTCATAGATCACCTTGGCTTGAAATAGTTTGAAGGAGGTTATCAGAGATTAACGCTGATAAAGTTCTCTATGTAGCTAGCCGCTTGCAGCCGAGCTTTATGCCGGATTGCTTCTGAGGTGATGCACTACCTCGGGCTCGGGCTGATTATTTGCGGATTTTATTTTTGATTGATGCAATTTATTTACTGACGAGATATATAGCCAGTAGCCCTCAAGGTATGTGTCGGCCTAAAATCCAAGATGCACATTAGAGGAGATAGTGATCGGCGGATGGGCCCTTGAGAGAGGGTTTTGAGAAGTCGTTGTGATATATTAGCATGATGCTAGATAAGTCCTAGTTGGTAACTATTGTTGTCCGAAGACGCGTTTCCCCATAGTTCGGTCAAGCCGAACACCAAGCACTTTGAATTTTCTGCATTGAATAGGCAATGCAGTATCCCCTGAGACACTTGTTGGGTGGCAACACCAAATCACGGGATTGATGTGCCCCTTTCATATTAGTAACTGATAAGCCCGAAGCCCAGTAGCCCCCAAGCCATAATGCGGGCACGGGTGGCCGAATTAAGGATTGATATCCAGAGTAAAATCACAAATTATGTGTAATGATTCTACGTATCCAAGTACTCTACATCATTCATGCTCGGATTCCCATTGTACAAAACCTTGTTGACCGACCATCGGCTTCAACCTCCTGGGCCAGTAGCCGAGGAGTGTTTGTCCTACTTTATAAAGCCTTTATAAGGGCAAAGATTTACGGCAAACAAGGCAATCCGGCCATGTGGTTTTATAAACAAAGGTACACGAAGAGATATGTTATATTACTATTAACGTAAGAAACATCTTCCAAAGAAAATAGTCCCGCTATCAATTCCTTTCTTTGGGTTGTCATGCTAACCATGATCATGAAACCTCACCTCCGGTCAATGTGGGAGAATACTATTGAGGATTTAGTTCGGGGGAAGTTCCCGAACTCTATGTTCTAATAAACCGAAATTTTCACTTCCTTCGTTGCCGACCAATTATATCCTTTAAGATGGCTAGCTTTCGGCTTCACCCAGTCTGAGGTACTAACTCGGATGATCCGGTAGTAATAATCATAGAGGTGCTCCCTTTACCGCCTAGCCGAACAGTCGGGAACGTAGGGTAAGCACAGGAGCCAGGCAACCCAGTTTGGCCAAAATCTTAAGTCAAATTGACGCATATTTATGGCTTTATACCGATAATTACAGAAGGCAGCGCTTGTGTAATGAATACAAACGCTGATGTTATATGTTTATTTTAACCCTATTGCGGCCGTTTATCATTTGAAAGTGGCCCATCGTCGGCTTCCACCCCTTTGTATATGCTATGCAGGGTGTTTCTGCAATAACTAAACAACCCTTAGCCGAAGTGTCGGTGCCCGGGAGGTGGTTGTGTTAGCAGAAACAAGGCAATTAGATGTGCGGGCTTTATAAGTTTCACTTAGTCATAGGAGCTTAAAGTTGGGAGGCCAGTTACTAGCCACGGTTAGTGTTCGGCGTAAGCCGAGGTCAAGCCGTTAGCACTTCGACCAATGTTATGAATTACAATCGTTTAACATGGGATGACCTACATTGATCTTAACACAGTCATCGGATCGCTGATCATTTTATGCTTATTGTGACAAAAAGTTTTCGGCTTTCTCCACTGAGGTGCTTAACCATGCGAGTTGGAAGCACAATCACAGTGGTTCTCCCTTTGCACACCTAGCCGAAGAAAGCGGAACATAGGAGGCAAGCACAGGAGCCGGGCAACCCAACTATTGACCAAAGACACAATTTGAAACCAATGCATATAAAGCAGCATCGGAGAATGTTTTGCCGAGGAGTCCATGGAATACCTTAGCTTTTGGTGGGTTCACCGCTAGACGCTTCCCCTCTTTGATATTGCCGAAGCTTTAAAGGTGTCCGGCATTGTACTGCAACAGTTATGTTGGAAACACACAAATAGGTTAAAAGTGGCATAAGCTTGGAAAACCAAAAGACTTCAGTAAAAACTTTAAGTCGGAACTAAATCAAGTTTTTGGTGCCAATCCAAAAATTGGTCTTAAAGTTTTTGTGCTTCTGTCGTGCTTTAACATGACACATCCGATCTCTAGACTGCAAGTAGGTCAACATCGGCTTCAATCTCCTTATCTCGAAGGTGGAGTGCTTCTCCGAGGCCAGTTTAGCAAACTAAACTCGAGCGGCTTTAGAGAGAAGCTAGGCTATCCAGCTATTGACCATACACTGGAGTCGAAAAAGGAGCGGTAGAAAAAGACTTTGCAACGACCAAGAAGAAAAACACATTTACTATAAAACGGCTCATATAAATTTAAGAGCCTCTAGTTAACATGGGTAAAGAGAGTTACTTTTAACAAACAACGTATGTGAGCATGGTTGAACTGAACACAAATTACAAATTTAAAACTTTGAGCATGAAAGCGACTTAGCTAGTTAATGTGTTTGGCATTGATGACGTGATCCGAGCTTGATGCGGGACAAGGTTCCAGCCCCCAGGCTAGTCCCGAGGTGGCCGAGCGGGGATCTCGGCACTCTGAAGTAGCGACATAGCATGGACGCTGTGGCAAGGTGAAGCGCACAGTAATTTGGTCATCGAAGGCAGGACGATGACATCGACATACCGAAGTGACCACGTGATGCAGTCGAAATTCATTACCTGCACACATAAAACAGTGCGAAGCAAGAAACAATAATAGTTGAGAAAAAGATTTTTTTTTGCATAATTAGTTAGGTAAGTTTGGTCTGGGCGCCAAGATCAGTTCGACGAAGTGGCAGCCCGGAGATGTCGATGCAGGCCGCCATGCGTGGGAGGACACATCGGCCTGGTATGATCCGAACTCTTTGTGCGGAGGTGTCGGTCGGCGTGGTTGTTGTCGGCCTGCTTGTTGCATCAATCCAATCTCGATGGACGTGAAGCAACTGGTAGTGCTAATTGTATCAGGGAAGCACATTAAAGAGAGACCATTAATGACAAGTGTAGATGGCCTCGAAAGTTAATTAAATAATAAGAAAAAATAAAGATCAAATCTCCCTGTGACTGAGCTGAGTCGAACTATCGTCGGTCTCACATGCATGTTGTGTATGGTACTGCGTCATCTCCTCGGCTGAGCCGAACTATCGCCAGTCTGACATGCATGTTGTGGCACAATCGAAGCTGATTATCTGCACACATAAAATAGTGCAAGCCAATAATAATATTAGTAATAATAATATGTTTAATTAAAAAAACTCTTACACTTAATTAATTTTTAAGTGAATTAAATAATTAAAGGAAAAAAGGCCTTCATGCCGAGGTCAGTTTGACGGCGTGAGAGTGCGTTGGCGTGGTCAGAAATCCGTGGGATGATGATGACTACGCATGTCTACCTAATTGGCCGCAGCACTAGCGGTGATGGTGATAGATCGTATAGCTTTGAATAGCAAAAGAATATTTGCATACGAAAAGCGATGCAAACCAGCAAAAAAAATATTCTGGACAAATTAATTTATACAGAGTAATAAATAATGAATAGGAATATGGCAATTCCTTGACAATTTGCTCGCATAGAGCTGGTACCTCATGCAAGGAGACATGAATCCGGACCTGCATCAATCAAACCTTGAAACATCAGTTGAAGGAGCAGGGCTCTGGCCCTCGGGACTGCCGCTGCTCTACTACTACTACGAGTCCAGCCGCTGCCCCATGAGAGGCCTGTTAGCTGTACATGACAACCATGCCGATCCAAGTACAATCTTCCTCGGAGATCATGCGCACAGGAAACCTTTTTCGTACCTTTTCAATTCGATTCTTTAAGTCTCTACTGGTCAGCCAATGCAGTTTGGAGGTAGTGGCCAGGGATAGACCTGTGCTTATGCGCAATCCGATAAATTGATGTCCTATACCGGTGGATCATCCTCAGGCCACACACCATTAATTTTTTTGCCTCGAACTTTGTTCTTCAACAAGACTTAAGTTTTTGCATGGATAAAATATAGCAGGACTATAGAGAAGACAAACAAAAAGAATTGACATATGCAAAACAGATTAAACTGAAAGGACAACACCTGATTAACATTGCCGCCGTAATCTTTGTACATTTTGGCTAAAGAGCTTCGAGTTTGATGCAGATGAACTTGCCCATCGATCCACGACGAACACCCGGCAGGCTCTCAATGAAAGCACCAATGTCGGTGTTAAATCTGGCATATCTCGTAATAGGGTCCTGAGCTCGGCCTCTTGGAGCGATGGTAACATGGACATAGGATTTTACCCAGGTTCGGGCTCTCTCGAGGAGATAATGTCGGTGTTCTGGATACAGGGGTACCTAGACTTGCCTGCCTATGGCCCACTTCATGGCTCCGTCAACGGCTTGGTATGGCCCAGATTTAGAACCAGCAACTCAAGAAACTCGTGAGGGGCCAAGCCTCGCGAGGGGCCAAGCCTCGCGAGGCAGACGACGCCAAGACCTCCAGGGGATCGGCCTCCTCAGACTAGCTCCCGAGGAGAGGAGACTTCTATGCAAGGTGCACCTCATGAAGATCAGCTGATGTGAGCCATGATGGCCAAGGCCAGGCGGGCGCCAGCATGCGCAGAGCGCCAATTTCTTCTTTGGTGCAAAGGAGGCAAGTAGCAGGCGCGGAGTCCCGAGGAATCCCCCAAAGGTTTCCATTCTGGTGCAACAAGACCAAGACCACGAGGACGGCAGGACAGAGGTCATCGCCGAGCCCACCGGAGCATCACGACCAGAGGCTTTTCACGGCGAAGACCACTTTAGTAAGGATAGGGTGTACTTCTTGTCCGCCTTCAAATCTGGCCATTGTGGGATCCCTTCCCGTCAACATTTAGGAAGAGGACCGAGGCCACTATAAATAGGACTTAGCCACCACCATAGAGTGGATCGAATCCATTCTCACTCGACCACCTCACCAGCTCTCTTGAGCTCAAGAACACCTCACCTCCTGAGGCTTGTTCATCCATTGTACTAGTTCTTCCTCAGTCCCTCAAGGAAATCCACCACCAAGCTAGAGTAGGGTATTACACCACAAGGTGGGCACGAACGAGGATAAACTGATGTGTCTCTCTGTCCTTTTGAGCTCGACACGCTAGGCTTTGAGAATCGCGAGTAGTTAGGCCGGGAAAGTTGGAATCTCCGCACGCACCCCAGAGTTTGAACCTATCAAGGGTTTGCGGAACCCGAAATCCTACATTTGGCGTGCCAGGTAGGGGTGTGTCGGATCTTCTCTTCCGTCGATCCATCCACTACTACTCCGATGCTTCCATGGCTGACGCACGTCGGGCTCGCGTTGAGCGTCGTGCCGCGGTTGCTGCCCGCATTGACCAGATGGAACCAGCGGGCGACGGCTGTCCTCGTCGTCCTCCTTCACGAGCGGCCAACTCCGCCACGAGCCCTGCTGGCCACGAGCAGCAGGCTTCGTCATTGCACCCCTCGGTGCACCATGATGGGCGCACCGCCACTCCGGCCACTGACTCCGGTCGCTTCATCATCCCACGCACGTCGCGGCCCGACGAACACACAAGCTGCTCTGCTCATGGAGCGGGAGCTCCTTCGCTACTGCCCGGTCGACGACTTCTACAAGGAGTGGCTCGAACGCATCGCCGAGCTCGTCAGCGCCGCCGGAGACTCCACTATGCCGGCCAGCTTACTGCCTCAGCAGCCGCTGCCGCGGGCGATGTGGCTCACGGGACACCTCCACCACCTCCAGCTCAGGGCGCCATCATCGAACCAAGGCGGGTGGCACCACGGTGAGACCCGCCGCGCCAGGCGCCGACGCGCGAAGAAGCGAGCTGCCAACTGGTGCAGCGGCCCCAAGAAGATGCACGTGCGCTTCCGTCACCTCCACGTCAAGACCGTGGCCGCCTGTGATGGTGGCGGCGCGCGAGTGCCAAGACCAGGCTCCACCACCCCGACGGGCTCCTGTGACCACATCAGGGTGCCACACATTCACCTCGAAGTTGTGCAACGTCGTCTGGCCGGGCAAGTTCAAGCCTGACTTGCTCTCATGGTACGATGGCACTGTCGACCCCGCAAGGTTCCTACAGCTCTACGAATGGAGCATCGAGGCGGCCAGCGGCGACGAGAAGATCATGGAAAACTAGTTCCCCATGGCCCTCAAGGATGGTGCACGCTCCTGGCTCCTGAATCTCCCCATGGGGTCCGTCTCCTCCTGGGATGAGATGCGCGACCGCTTCATCACCAACTTCCAGGGCACTCGCGACCGCCCGCCGACCGCGGATGACCTATGATGCATCAAGCAGCAGCCAGGAGAGACCCTGCGGAAATACATCTATCGCTTCAACAATGTTCACCTCAAGATCCCCAAGGTGTCGAACGAGGCCATCATCTTAGCGTTCACCGAGGGCATCTGTGACATCAAGATGAAGGAGGAGCTTGCCATTCATGAAGACCTCTACACAACCCTGGAGATGTTCAACATGGTGAACAAGTGCGTGAGGGCTGAGGAGGGACGCCTCTCCCTCCTCGAGCTCCCCGAGGCCGACCCAGAAGACAAGAAAGCCAAGGCCAAGGATGTAAAGCGCAAGGTGCCAGTTGTGCTTACAGCCGAGCCAGAGATGAAGCGCAGCTGTGATCACCCTGAGTCATCCAAGGACAGCCGACCGTTCTGCGTCTTCCACAACATGCACAGCCACAACCCAAATGCCAGGAGCTGAGGGCCCTTCGTGAAGGATGCCTCGGTCGACGCCCCGAGCGCAACGATCGAGTCTACGGTCGTGGAGGCGGCCGAGGTGGACGACGCTAGTATGGCCGGGACCATCGCCAGGAGTGTCGCGACCAGCCTCGGGAGGACCGCTTGCAGGGCCAGCCTCACGAGGGTGCCTGGAGGGACCAGCCTCGCGAGGATCGACCTCAGGGCAATGTTGGTCTTCCTCCACTGCCTCCACCGCCAAGAAGGAACAAAGATCACGACCAGGACGAGGGGTCTGGGGGCTTCCAGGAGCCTCGAGCCATTGCCTGCTGATACATCTCAAACGTATCTATAGTTTTTGATTGTTTCATGCTATTATATTAGTTGTTTTGGATGTTTATGGGCTTTACTATACACTTTTATATCATTTTTGGGACTAACCTACTAATCGGAGGCCCAGCCCAAATTGCTGTTTTTTATCTATTTCAGTGTTTTGAAGAAAAGGAATATCAAACGGAGTCCAAAGGGAATGAAACCTTCGGGAGCAATCTTTTTGGAACAAACGCAATCCAGGAGACTTGGAGTGGATGGCCACGAGGGTGCAAGGTGCGCACTAGGGGTGTGCGCACGCCCCCCACCCTCATGGGCCCCTCGTGGCTCCCCTGACCAACCTCCTTCACCTATATATACCTCCATACCCTGAAAACATCAAGGAGCACCATGAAACCCTATTTCCACCGCCGCAACCTTCTCTACCCGTGAGATCCAATCTTGGGGCCTTTTTCGGCGCTTCACCGGAGGGGCAATCAATCACGGAGGGCTTCTACATCATCGCCAAGGCCTCTCCAATGAGTTGTGAGTATTTTACCAAAGACCTTCGGGTCCATAGTTATTAGCTAGATTACTTCTTCTCTCTCTTTGAATCTCAATACAAAGTTCTCCTCGATCTTCTTGGAGTTCTATTTGATGTAACTCTTTTTGCGGTGTGTTTGTCGAGATCCGATGAATTGTGGGTTTATGATCAAGTTTATCTATGAGAAATATTTGAATCTCCTCTGAATTCTTTTATGTGTGATTGGTTATCTTTGCAAGTCTCTTCGAATTATCAGTTTGGTTTGGCCTACTAGATTGATCTTTCTTGCAATGGGAGAAGTGCTTAGGTTTGGGTTCAATCTTCCGGTGTCCTTTCCCAGTGACAGCAGGAGCAGCAAGGCACGTATTGTATTGTTGCCATCAAGGATAAAAAGATGGGGTTTATATCATATTGCTTGATTTTATCCCTCTACATCATGTCATCTTGCCTAATGCGTTACTCTGTTCTTATGAACTTAATACTCCAGATGCATGCTGGATAGCGGTCGATGTGTGGAGTAATAGTAGTAGATGCAGGCAACAGTCGGTCTACTTGTCATAGACGTGATGCCTATATACATGATCCTGCCTAGATAATCGCATAACTATGCACTTTTCTGTCAATTGCTCGACAGTAATTTGTTCACCCACCGTAATACTTATACTATCTTGAGAGAAGCCACTAGTGAAACCTATGGCCCCCGGGTCTATTTTCCATCATATAAGTTTCCGATCTACTTTATTTTGCAATCTTTACTTTTAAATCCATATCATAAAAATACCAAAAAATATTTATCTTATCTTATTATCTCTATCAGATCTCACTTTTGCAAGAGGTCGTGAAGGGATTAACAACCCCTTTATCGCGTTGGTTGCGAGGTTCTTGTTTGTTTGTGTAGGTACAAGGGACTCGTGTGGAGCCTCCTAATAGATTGATACCTTGGTTCTCAAAAACTGAGGGAAATACTCACGCTAATTGATGCATCACCCTTTCCTCTTCAAGGGAAAACCAACGCAGTGCTCAAGAGGTAGCAAGAAGGATTTCTAGCGCCGTTGCCGGGGAGGTCTTCGCTCAAGTCAAGACATACCAAATACCCATCACAAACTCATCTCCCTCGCATTACATTATTTGCCATTTGCCTCTCGTTTTCCTCTCCCCCACTTCACGCTTGCCGTTTTATTCGCCCTTTCTTTCCCGTTCGCCTCTTTTTTTGCTTGCCTCTTATGTGGTTGTTTTCCCTTATGACCTTGCCTAAAAACGTTCTTCTTCACCTTAGAAGAATGGAAGAGATCGAAAGCAACCTTAGAAGCTTTATGACTTTGCAATTTGAGCATAATAATTTCTTTAGAAATGAGCTTAAAGAACAAAAAAGCTTTATGGAATACATGAATAAAGAGCTTGATGATATGTCTAAGGAATTTTATGGTTTGAATTCTCAGATTGCTCGACTTGAAAAATCAATATCCCAAATTTCTGATAAGCAAGCCACCTTGGTTAATAAGATGGCTGCCAAACTAGAAGGCTTAGAGAGTAATAATGATGAAGATCTAATAGTTATTGATGTGTCCCCTATTAAATCTTTGTTTTGCAATATGAATCTTGATAATGATGGGACTGGAGATGAGTGAACTTTAGTTAGAAGGCGACCCAATGATTCAGAGTTTCTAGATCTTGATGCTAAATTTGGTAAAAGTGGGATTGGAGAGGTCAAAACTTTACATCAATGAACCCACTATTTTGGATCTCAAGGAATTTAATTATGACAATTGTTCTTTAATAGATTGTATTTCCTTGTTGCAATCCGCATGGAATTCTCCTCATGCTTATGGTCAAAATAAAGCTTTTACCAAACATATCATTGATGCTTTGATGCAATCCTATGAGGAAAAACTTGAATTGAAGTTTCTATCCCTAGAAAAATTTATGATGAGTGGGAACCTAATATCAAAATTAAAATTAAAGATCATGAATGCTATGCTTTGTGTGATTTGGGTGGTAGTGTTTCTACGATTCCAAAAACTTTATGTGATATGTTAGGTTTCTGTGAACTTGATGATTGCTCTTTAAACTTGCACCTTGTGGATTCCACTATTAAGAAACCTGTGAGAAGGATTAATGATGTTCTTATTGTTGCAAATAGGAATTATGTGCCCGTAGATTTTATCGTTCTTGATATAGATTGCAATTTGTCATGTCCTATTATTCTTGGTAGACCTTTCCTTAGAATGATTGGTGCAATTATTGATATGAAGGAAGGGCATATTAGATTCCAATTTCCATTAAGGAAAGGCATGGAACACTTTCCTAGAAAGAAAATCAAATTACCTAATGAATCTATTATTAGAGCCACTTATGAATTTAATATGAAAGATGACAATGCTTAGATCTATCACTACAAAGAAAAGAAATTTTGGGCCGAACGAATTTTTTTTTCTGTCATACATATGACACTTCTATGACGATAATTGTGACAAAACCCGGTATCATCATAGATGTGGTGTGCTCCTACTTCTATGACAAAAAATCATGACAGAAAATGGGCTTTTCGTCCTGGGCAGGCCGGAGACGCAGCTGCATGACATTCTTTGGGCCATCAATGACGGAAAAAACCATGGTAGAAGCGAGGGGGAGGAAAATCTAAGGGAGTTGCCGGTTACTGTGGGAGAGTGATGCGCGTTTCTCTCGTACAGGTACGTGCGTGTGTGCGAGGCATTGGCTCTAACTGAACCTGAGCGAGGCATTGGGCTCTACCTGAACCCGAGCGATAGCACTGCAGGCTACACGTTACTGAACCCGAGCGATCGATCGATGGCTGTTAACTGAACCCGATGGAGCGATTCCTTCGCTACTGCTGCTAACTAAAGCCGATCGATGCTGCCTTTGGGACG